>NW_011369100.1:853469-892832 GCF_000735185.1 Notothenia coriiceps | reverse complement strand
AGGAGAGACAGAGTATGAGCTTTATTGAGCTTTAACTAAGATACACTGAACAGTAGGGATGAAACGATACCAACACGGTACGAGAATATCGCGATAAAAAGTCCACGGTACGATATTTATTGCGATATTGGAAAAATAAAGGGAAAACAATGTGAATTTTTTTTTATCTTGAATTATTTTTCTTTATTAAATAATAAATCTGATTTGTACAGCTTTTTAGTAGGATAGTAGTATTTTAAAGTGTCAACAATATAATAATCAGACCCTGCAATAGAATAAATCAAGTTTCACTTTAGTTTTTCAAGTTTATTATATTGTTGACACTTTAAAATACTACTATCCTACTAAAAAGCTGTACAAATCAGATTTATTATTTAATAAAGAAAAATAATTCAAGATAAAAAAAAATTCACATTGTTTTCCCTTTATTTTTCAATATCGCAATAAATATCGTACCGTGGACTTTTTATCGCGATATTCTCGTACCGTGTTGGTATCGTTACATCCCTACTGTTCAGTGTATCTTAGTTAAAGCTCTATAAAGCTCATACTCTGTCTCTCCTCCAGATTCTGAGTATGTAGTGGCTGGTCATGAGGACTGGAAGACGGGCCGACTGATGATCAACACAAAGAGCTTGGTTAAACCGTGGAAAGCAACCCTGGGACGCAAAATCCTCCACATCCTCGGAAAATACTGCGGCCGTCGGTAGAACTGCAGCGGGATGGAGACAGTGAGGATAATCTGCGACATACGGTGTGCAGAATGAACAGAGGGACTGTTCCTATTAGGCATTACTTTGACACTAAATAGAAAGCAAACAAAACCCCATGCCTACTACAGGGGGTTTCACAGTTTCTTCTGTTTCTAAAGGGGAGTTCAAAGCCCCGAGAAACAGCTACAACGCCAAAGTGCCTGTGGTAGAAATCAGCACATACCTCGACTACAGTCACCTAAGAGTCAAAGAGAACAAAGCAAGCCATAAAGACTTTCACCTTAACAAAGACAATGTGTTTTATTACTGTATTATATTTTTCCAGGTTATTTAATTAACAGTAAGCGTGTTAAAAACTCAATTACTCACTTTATTTCCGGGCCAGTGTTGCTGTCAGAATTGATGAGTCAGTCATGCCCTCCTGTATCAATTCAATTTAGAGCTGTTTACTCTGATATCTTGCAAAGGAGCGGACTGAATTATCTTTGTCGCCTCACTGTTATTGGCGATAAATCATGAATGAAGTCAACACCAGATTGTGTGTGGATGTGCTCGATGTCCTTGGCAGGAGTCTGGGACTGTGCAGGTCAGAACAAGTAAATCCTGGATGAGGGGAGAGGATGAAAAAACATTAAAGGAATCAGGCGGCTTAATCTGAGCCGCTCTGCTCTGGCAAACTTGCCCGACTGCTGTCTGACAAGAGCAACACACACTGCGCTCCACCCTCTCCTGTCTGGAGTACATGCAGCCGGCTAACACTCTGGATTTAGTTTGCCCTCTCAGCAGGTTCGCTTACGAGAGTGTGTGATTGTCAGGTTGCTTCAGTCAGACTTGATTCTGTGAGGATTTTCTCCTCTCCTACTTACCATTTGAGGATTCACTTCAGATGGACTCTCTGAACCCTATCTGAACCAATGTGTGTGTGTGAGAAAGAGAACACACACTCTTTAAGCATTTCTCCTCCTGTGACTTCCTCTGCTCCTAGATCAATGTGTATTAAAAGCCTGGGTATTCATTGACATCACAGTTCATCGGATGCAGAGTCCACAGGCCATTTTTTGAGCCAGGCCCCAGTTAAGAATAGGTCGGGTCCGCTGTCTCCAAGGAGAAGGACAAACTCTGTGAGGAGACATGAAGCATTCCTCAAACATGACATCAACGCCCGTGTCCTTGTCCCAAAGACCTTACCAAAATAAGAGAAATGGGCTGGAGATTTCCTTGTAAAGGACAAAGTGGTGATTCAGGGGGCGTGAATGTACTTTGCTGTTATGTGATATTTTTAATGCTCTTCCTGTTTATTATATGTTCTTATTTTTGTCCTCTAAGCTGCATAAATAACACATCAGTGTGCTCATTCTTAATGCTTCTGGGAAAAGGTTTGTTTACTTTCCATGACGACTTACAATTAAGCACAAGACAAGAAAATCTTGATGTAACTTACTGTAATATTTGTATGAGTACAAGTGGCTGACTGGTGATTGAACCATGTTTTAGTACCGCCCTCCTTTGGTTAAAAGAGAGAAATACACCTCCTACAACATCAGATATTGCTGGTTATGTAATTAAGCATGCTGCACTCTAAACTTTAGTACTTATAAATATGCAAACACAGTAATCGATTCAAGTTTGATAACAATTTATTTCTTATAAAAACTGCATTAAATTAAAATGGAGCAAAGAAATATATAAATGTCATTGCTCCTCACATGGTAATGAAGCAAAACATTTTCAGGTGAGTTATTCACCAAAACCTTTTTTGCATGTTTGTTTTGCATATATAACTTTTGCATACATCCTAAAAGCATCAAAATATGGCCTAAATGACAACACTACATTTCTTAAAGATATGCCCTTTGTCTTTTGCCTCAATCATTTGAAAAGTAACTACTATTAAGCTTCTACCAGGACCCAAATCGTTTCGCTCTTGCTTGAATAATGACTTAAAGGTACTAAAGCAGTAGTAATTTAGATCAGAGAAATATTGCATAATTGCGATCGGTCTGCAGAGGTTTCTTGTCTCCTCCTGCTTCTCCTTCAGGTTTGGCGCATGCTTAGTAGTCGTCCCCCCGGCTCACTACCTCCTTGCAGGTGGGCCTGAGTAGGATGGTGTGCTCGTACTGCGCCGTGTAGCTGCCCTTGATGTCGCAGAGCGGAGGGTACGGGTCTATGATGCCAAGGTCACACAGATTCTTCAACGCCATCAGGTACTTGCTCTCACCCAGGCGGTCCAGCCAGCGGCGGCAGAATGCCAGAGTGCCAAAGTTCTCATTGATCACATTCAGCAGATGTTTAGCCCTTGGAAGTCTGCGGCGCAGTAACAACACAGTCATTAGAGAGACAAGCCGGAGACTGGCTATTGATGTAAACAAGACTGTATGCTCAGTCTATTTTGTTAGAAATATGGATTAGAAGACAGAATATGAAGAGCAAATTAACCAAAACACTTTCTCAATTTTGTTTATATTAATACAGCAGAACCAACCTGATTGGTACATGTCCAATGTTGAAGTTTTTCATATAATGCGAGCACTCCATGTCATCGTGGACTGCACCTCTTCCTGTGCTGCCAAATGTCTCAATGGCGTAAGCTTCACCTTCCTAGGAAGCAACAAAAAGAAAGGCAAAACACTTTATTTGGTGACATGTTGAACTAATATGAATGTTTATATTTGTATCGATGCACTTTTATACCGGGCTGAGAGGGTATGATGTTGCAGAAAGGACAAAAAACCCCAGGGGACAGAGTAAATGTAATAAAAGCCTCAAGAAGCCAGAGGCTGACATATTCATGTGGAGTCTATTAAGAGTAGCAGGGTCCTGTGTGGCGCAGCGCCTCCTGCGAGTTGATTGACTCGGTTTCATTGGCGTTTTGTATCTCTATCAGCGCGTGGCTGTTGTCGGAGTCCCTGTGGTATTAGCTGATAACACTGCGACACCCTCTCTCGATGCACCGATAATCAGTCAAAGAGCCAGCGGCCCCGTGGCACGCCCAGCTGCTCTCTGATCACAAAGAGGGTAAGGGCTCTGTTACACCAACACACTTCAGCTAAAAAATACAACACGTAAAGCTGCCACATCAGCAGCAACCCCCTCCTGCAACCATCAGGTAAAATGCTTGACTCAGCGACTTGCCAATTAAAATGCTCAGTTCTCTCCAAATACTACTGCAGCTGTGCGAGTGTGAGGCAGGCGGTGATCGCACTGAGGAAATGTGAGATAGTGCAAAAGCATGTTTCTCCTTGATAGAGTACGATAATGAACACTAGATGCCCACGACTCTTGAGATGAAGTAAGGGTTACGTGTTGCTACTCGATGCGGCTGGTAATTCCATTAAAGTTGTAATTAAAGTGCTGACTCGGGTGACTAAGAAGCTGTTAGAGCAGTGAGTTGGAACACTTCTCTTACACCCCGCCGTCGTAACCCTAACCAGCCACATGTTCTTCCAATTACACTTCAGACTTAAAAAGGGTTTATTTATGTGCAAGGTCAAGCAGCTAATAAAGGTTTAATTTCACACACTCCAGCAAAAAGGTTCTGCAGTGCTGTTTTCTGCTCCTGAATCTGGTCACATCCACATTTGGCTCGGATGTAATCACATTTTGAGTGGGTTCGTATTCGCTGCTGCACAAACCTCCATCCTCGTGGCTTCTCCGCCTTTCACAATAGGGACCGTCTTCCCTGAGTGTATCCTGTACTGTCCGATAGAGTGGCCATTGAGATTCCTGATTGGCTTTACTAGAAAGAGAACAGCACCCAGAGGTTTAATAAATAGGAAGCAGCGCTGGACGTGTGCAAGATAAAAGATGACGAACGACCTCGCGTTACCTTGATATGTTTTCCCATCTATCTCCACCTCGTAAGACTCCATGACCTCCTGAATGGTCTCGCCGACATCGCACAGGCGCACATCAATCCCTGCAAACTGACAGAGAGGTGTTTACTCTCGCATCAATACACGTCGTCATTACAATGCTCACACACACTCAGTCTGGATAGTAAATGTGATGTGTCCTATTTATAGGAAGCGTGGAAACACTTAACAGTTTAGTACACAAACTCCCGAGACCCAAATGAGGAACCCTGCTCATACATTCACAAATGGTAATTCCTAAATACCTGAAAATCAAGGACTAGATTAAAACATATGATAGTTTTAGGTATAGCCACTATGTTAATTAACTCTTATCTAATGATGATTTTCTAGAATGATTAACATAACGCATCATTCCTGAACTCTGAACCATGTTAATAAAATGTCATGATTTATTACTTCCCTTCTCTTAGTTATAATTAAGGGTCTCAATACACTTTGTAGTTTCTGGTTGCATAAGCTGTACATTTTATCTCCTTTTCATTTTCCATATGGCATACATTGCTTACTCAAAATGTTTACAACTATCTATGTATGTTCCCCTAGTAGTATGTACATTTATTTATTTTGACTGTTTATCATATTTTCAGTGTTTTTCATGCAATTTAATGCCTGTATTTATTCAGATAATCTACTAAATATACTGTACCTGATTTTTTCTTTATTATAACATTTTTACAGTCTTATCTTGACCAAAAATACCTTTGTTGTTTACAGTATGTATAAGATCATTACAATTATATTATATTTAACTTACTCTGCATTTTTGTGTCACATAAAGCCAGATTCAGAAACTTAGTTGTTACTGGGAATCCAGCATTAGAGCCAAATATACCCAAATACTCTATTATGGCATTATTTTATAGGTTTAACTGTTAGGAAGTTAGAATGTTAGAATTGGGGAAGGAGGAAGAGCTGTATCACCTTAATGCCGGTGTTAGTTGCGTCTCTCACAGCCTCCAGCAGCCTGTCAAACTTTGGATTAAAGGTGACGGTGAAGGCACAGTCTATTATTCGACCTGAAAGACCAAAAACTTCAGTCAGTTCCAATGAGGTTATCACTGCAGGAAAATTCATCATGTCTTGATCTGAAAAAAGTTAATTAACTTACAAGAACCGCACTTTCCAGGAAGAAATAATTATAATGTAATCATCATTTCACCGTTTCATAATAAATGCCAAGTGTGAAATGGCACAGCAGAACTCCTAAAGCACTTAAAAAGTTATTAGCGAGCGCTTGCCGTTGATGTGCGTCCCAAAGTCGATTTTGCAGACGTCGTCGTAACGCAGCACCGTGGGGTCTCCTGCGTTGGGGGTGTAGTGGGCAGCACAGTGGTTGATGGAGCAGCCGGTGGGGAAGGCCAGACCTGCTTTTAGCCCATTTTCTTTGATGAGCGTCCTGGAGCAGTTCTCCAGCTTCTCACTGCCCAGAAACAGAAATGGGGACAATGGAGGACAGAAACAATGAGACTGTTTTGAGAGCAGATAATGCATGCAGAAGAAAAGGATGAAGCCACAGAATTAATCATGCTTGCTTTGATGCATCCGCACTTTCTATTATATTCTATTTTATTTTATTTACCTGTACTATTGTGTCTGTTTTATTGTGTTGCCCTGTGGGAGGAGCCTGTGACCTAAGATTGTCATTGTCATAGCTACACTGTAGCTATGCACAAATGACAATAAAAGCCTTGAAACATTTAAAACAGACTGGGACAAAGAAGTGCTGAAACCTGAATCAATTTCAAATCAAATCAAAGTTAATTTATGAAGCACTTTTCATACAGAAAACATCAAGTGCTTCTAAATCCAAAAACATAAAAACACATATACTAACCCCACTTCCAAGGTTATAAACAGACTTTGTGAGTGTTAAAAACACTTAATACCAACATAAGTCGATAAACACAGGACTGAAAAAGCAATTATAAAATAAATAAATAAGAATAATTGGACTTAAAGCCAAATTAAAACGTCTCAACTGAGCCAAGGCAGGTATAAGCAGCCAACATTAAACTCCATTAAAAGGGGCTCAAGGTCAACGCTTCAGCACATATCTCACCAGATGTCAATCATGGTCATCCCTGGTTTGATCCAGCTATTAACATAGGAGCGGACCTGCCGATGCGCCTCGGCTGCCTCCCTGAAATCACTCCACATCTCCTCGTTGGCCATGTCCAGCGCCCGCTTCTCCTCACTGGTGGTCCGCCACGCTGCACTGCGCCTGGTGGGGGGTAGACAAGCACACCACAGAGAGGAGGAACTCATTATTTTCTCATTATACAAATACGAGTAATGAGAATACGACACACGACAGGTGAAAGTCGTGTTGATACTTTGCAGATCTGACAAATGAGTTAGCTCCAGAACAGGAGATTAAAGCACACACTGAACATTGCACCTAATTACGCTGTCCAAACATGAATGAGTGCAAAGCAGAGAGACCTAAATAAAAAAAACTAGGCATGTCACACAGTGGAAGACTACTGCTGAGTGTGAGGGACGATGTGGAGGTCACACACCCGTCTTTCGATGGTGGATATTCACACTCCTCTCCCTTTGGAAAGCCTCCGCTGGGAAACAGCTCACAAATAGGGATTGAGGGAGGGTCAGTCTGTCCCTTCACTGTAACCCAGATAGTGAGAAGGAGAAGCAGAGGAAAGCAACCACAAAGAGAGAAAAGAAAATACAAGTTATCCTCCAAATGTTCATGACTTCTGCATTTGAGCCTAGTGAGAGAATTCAGTGCAGCTCCTGCCTTACAGATCTAATCAAGCGGGGCACCCCTGAGTAAAATAAACCTATTTAATCATAAAGCGAGACAAATCTGTGGCAATATAAAAGCATGTGTGTCCTATAGTGGGTTATATGACATGTTACGGGGGTGACTTACTTTCAGTTTGCTCACTCCACACTGTGAGACTGGCATTTACTGATTGTGATGTCATTAATTTTCTTCTGTCTGCCTGACATATATAAGGTCCTCTGTTCTTTTGTCCTACACCTGCCCTCTCTGTCCTACATTATGTGTCTCTCACAACACTAATTAAAAAAAGTCAACCTGCTTTTATACACCTGTTGTATTTACCTAATAGTTGAAAGTGATGTAGAAAAAAACACAGAAGAGCTTTTGCTGTTAGAGTGTTATTTGTGTATCTATAAAATGAGATGTAAACTGCAGTTTCAATTAAAATCCTGAGCGTAGCTAATGTGAATTTGGTTCAAGCAGTCCTTGCCAATAAGCAATCTGTAGCGAGAGATGCATTTGGTGCACTGAGAAGTAAACGGCTTACATCCTTTCTTCTTTTTCTTCTTCTTCTTCCGTTTTCCAGCTGAGTTCTCTCCTTCTTCCCCATCTGTTGAACGCATCATTAGTTTCAATACAGTTTTGCAACGTGAGAAATATCGACAGGAGCTTAGGCGCAATCCCCAGTGTGCTACTGAAAATCAGATATCACATTGCAGATGTAACACGTTGAATTTCACTGAGCACGATCAGGGTCTTAAAGTTCAACACAATCTCCGCTGCAGATGATGAGGAAGATGATGGTGAGGAGGAGTTACCTTCTTCTCCATCCTCCTCCCTCTCTTTGTCCTCCAGTGACTGCTGCTCCATGTGTTTTGTCACATCCCCAACACTTCCAGCTTCTCCATCGCCCTCAGCTTCATTCGTCCCTGCTGCAAAGTCACACACCCGCATGCATGCATGTGCAGGTCAACACGTGCGTGAAGACCATCGGCAATCATGCACATGCATTAAGATACACACACACACACACACACACACACACACACACACACACACACACACACACACTGAGTAAGTAAATCATTTGCGCTTCAGAGTGATTTCAAAAAAGTGCATCCACAACTTGGCAGGGTCTGTGCATAATTTATTTCTTTACCCTGAGAGTCAATATCCTCAAGGGCATTTGTACCTTGCAGCATTATGACATTTAGCCCTTCAGAGACAGAGCTCTGTGGACAGCACTTGACTTATGGCAGGCTCAACAAACTTAGGTTTTCTTAGATTTTTCTTTTCATATCATGAAATTATCATCACGCTTTTTTTGCATTTGAGTGGTTGTCATCTTTTTGCACTAAAACTGTGGATATTACATCATTTCATGCAGCTTAGGGGGATTTATAGGATGGAACATATTTAATCTGGAGTAAAATTACATTTGATTCCACCCATATCTTCAAATGACAGCTTTCACTCAGCTTCGATGGTAATTTCATATTTTCCAGAGACTGTCCCGCGTCTAGTTGAGTTGGGACAGCTGGACAGGAGTCCCATCTGACAGGTTGGAAAGTCTCCTGTCCCGCATATTTGATACACTCGTACTCTTTATCGAGTGGCACTAGAGGAGACAATTTCTGCGCTATTTTCTCAAAGCATCCTCCAATCGCAAAGTGATGCCTCTCACCTGGTGCTGGGGTTTTATTCCTCTTCTTCTTTCTTCTCCTCTTCTTCACGGATTCTGACGCGTCTGCATCTTTTCTCTCCTCGTTCAGATCGTCCCCATTGAGAAGTTGAGGCTCCACTTCACGCTGGAGCTGTAGCTCCGCCATGATCAGCGACTGAGAGGTGAAGTGACGCATAAACTGCTGAGAGCCTCCAGTGGTCAAAGCGGAAAAGTGTGCAGGAGGAAGCTGAGCCAATAATGAGCCATTAGACAATCTCCGCGCAACAACTTGACCCGAGTGGGAAGACGATCCTGCTCTGTCACGAAGAGCAAAAACTTTCATTTATCATGAGATTTTTTTTTCTTCTTCCTGCAGGGGGAATTACATTTTGGGACAGCAACACAATGTGCTCTGTGGAGGGTGAAATGCTTAGTTATGGTGCCATCATGCCCTGATAAATGGCCTGTAAAAGCTGCACTGCCAGAATCATCACTTTGTCTAGCGATGAGTTTCAGGTTACTGTGCGCCCCTGCAGCTCCTCGACTTGTGTGTCACTTCTCCCGTGTGTTCCCAATGGAAAACAGCTTATTTTTCTTGTCAATAATGTTTTTGGTTTTTTGTTTTGTCACAGATTAACTTTCTGTTTGATGCCCGGAGTCGATTAATGGTGCGTATCGCGAATATTTGGAGAGGCGTATAACTGTGTAACCAAGCAACAAGCCCAGCACAAAGAGTGGACTGAGGCACATTGACAGCAGTGGAGGTGGATTTTAAAGCACTAAACTTATGGATGTTTGTGTGCCTATTCTGCGTTTGACGATCATTTTAAGGACATTTAAGTGGATTTAAAAAAAAGAAAGAAAGAAATAATGACTTATTCTGTTGGGCTGACAGAATTCAGATGTGGCCCTTTGTACTTCTTTGACCAGGTGAGGAAATTATTAATTTAGCTGACTACAGTTTATAAGAATCAGCAAGAAATTAACCTCGCAACTGATCTCTCCGCAGCCAACAAAACGAAACCGAATTAAAGGGGCACGAAGCAACATTTTGCATTTTAATTTGGCACGTGAAGAAGCAAGGTAATCAAAGTCCCTTATTGCTATGCGCAGTCTTTTAACCTTCTTCTTGTGCGATGAAATACTTTTTTCTCATTTTCCCACAGTCATCCAGATGACAACACAGAAGGTAAAAGTGGTGAGCTCACTCAGAGGCTGTCAGGTGAAACATGTGGAGATGGTGAACCTGATACCTCTGTCGGTGCACTCAACATAAAGGACCAGGATCCCATGCGAGACGCATACCAGCGAGCAGCCCCTCAGATATTAAATGACCTGGCTCGCCTGCTTTCACGACATAAGTGGACTGAGGAGGGCCGTATTCCTCACGGGATTGTAAATATTCTGAATTGCTCCTGGAAGGATCTAACAGCGGGGACGGTGCACTTTAAAAGTCCGGAGCAGGCCGTCGAAATACGGAAGTCCAAAGGTTCCGGGAAGCTGGATGAATCTCGATCCAGTCAAGTGTCCGCCGAAGACAAGAGGGAGGCAGGAGGGAGAAACTCATGTGTTGTGGAAAATGGTGGTCCCTCTGTGAGAAAACCACAACTCAGCTCAAATCCACGCATGAAAAAGCGTAAACACAGTTCAAAAACAGGTAAACATATTTCTGGGTACAGCCCACCTCTGCCTGAAAAAAAAAACCTGTGGAAAAGTGAAATACCTAAAGAAACTCACTGTCAAAAGTATGACGAGATACAGTACATCTCTACCACACTTAAGATAGCCAACAATAGATTGTTAACTCACTATACAATATGCTGTCTAATTAAAAAAACAAATTTAATATTTGTTTGAATTGTTTCTGTCCTTCACATGAAAAGGGCTTAGCATGCACAGTAATTAATCTTTAATAATGGTTAATAGATCATTTATTTAAGCCTTCATGATAAACCAGGTAAAATAAAACTCCCTCCTAATGCATACACCTGCTACGTAATTTGACATTTCTGAAAAATGGCTGCACAGCACCTGGACCAAAATCTATGCATTTGCATATGAATAACTAGTATAATTGGGCTATTAGAATCAAGAATACATTGATTAAGGTAATATGTCATGTTAGTTCTGCAGGCATACATATTTGAAAGTAATTAATGATGGCTCTTCTTCCACTACATTTAGCTGTAAGTGTCAATAAACAGTTTGACAAAGCAAGTAGGCTCTAAAAAGATATGCATATGCAACCTGGCAACCCAAGAGTATGTTTTACAAATGGCCTTTAAGGTTTAATAAATGATTTTTTAACACTCTGTTGTGCCTTTAGTTAAAGCCCAAACAGTTTATATAATATGCATTATTAGAAAATGCTAGTGTTGCAAAGGAACAATTGTGTAAAACTGAGAAAAGTCAGAACAGACATAACTATATTTGGGGCTCTAATGTAAAGAGACAATGACAGTGAGAGTGAAAACCCATTAAGTAATATCTCATGACCTTTAAAGACTGAATGTGAGGACAGCTTGGGTTGCAAGCTTGTGGAAGTGAGGGGATTAGTTTAACAGATAGGACAAGGTAGCTGGGTAAAGATGTACTGCTGTCTGTTAATCAGTTACAGAGCTATTGAGTTACAGTATTGAGTTCCTTAGTGCCACTGTTAGGGACTGAAGTATCGCCAGTATTGTCTTCACAGATTCAATGAAAAGGTGAATCCGACCTCAGCTGATAAACTGACTAAGATCTGTTTTTCCTCCGCAGCTCTCAGCTCCAGTACTGTCAGTTTCTCCATCTCATCCAACAGCTGCAGTAATCCAGGTGAGACATTGTGTTCATGAAGGCCGCTGTGTCTTTGGTCGTCTCTCTGCTGCCTCAGCTGGATGTGATTTGTGTCCAGGTTGGATCATCCAGTCGAAGCTGCCCTCCTGTGATGAGGCTCAGCAGATCCGTCTCTGTCAGTGGGTGGTGGAGCGACTCCAGGCCGCAAGAAGTCTCCAGTGGGTTGTTAACCTTTACTAATGCGTGTGCAAATGTAAACGTGTGCAAATGTGTGTCAAATGAGTGGTTACATATTCCATAATGTGATCTGATAATCAGATGTTTCCAGGGACAGCAATGTCAGTCAATCTGTCAGTCCATACTGCAATATCTCAATTACTATTCAATGCACTTACACTGACAGATATGATTCAACAACTCTGGTGATCATCTGACTTTTTATCTCACCTGCTGTTCATTAATCTAGTCACACGTCTTTACATTTATTAGATGGATTGGAACACACTTTTGCAGAGATATTCTTGATTCCCAGATATGACCTTGCTAATTTCAACAAAATGCAGGGGGTAAAGAGAACTATTACACATGCATGTCCCACTGAGGCTGGATTGTAATAACTTTGGTGTTTCCATGACTTATCTTGTGGCGCCCTAATAACGTTGAAATTGAACTTACTTCACAACCTTCTGACTAAAATCCTGCGCACATCCCACTCAGCTATTCTTTGCATTCAGTGCTAATTAGTGCATTTTAAAATGCCTTCTATCACGCTAACATAATTAACATGATGAACAACATTACACCTCTTACGTTAGTGTTTGTCTAAAAGTATGTCTAGAATATTCTAGCTTGGGCTGCTGTTCTGGTTTTTAATGATCTGTTGAGTTAATCCTTAATTGTTGGGAGTAATCTTTACTGTATTTTAAATGAAGTCATTCTTTTTGCTATGTGCTACATGACGAGAGACCAGTTCTCAAACATTCAAATATCACCCCTTTTCATAGAACACTACAAACTGAGCAGGATCTGAACAAGCCCCTCATTCTCCGTCATTATGGTGATGCTAAGGTCAAACTGAAGGATGGGAGGGCGAGGAGAAAGGTGCAGCCTGCTGCTCTTGTCAACGGGATGCCGCAGGTACCAGAAATGAAACCCGTGGATCCATCACGGCAGAAACTACACTACAGGATCAACGACGGCTCCTCCTTCATATAGTATCCTTCTCTCGTCATGTTTATTCAGAAGTTCCAGTAGTCGTACAAGAAAGGCATTGTACCCTTTGACCCTTGACCTTGGGCTCTCAGCTACCCGTCTGGTTGTATCGCCGTATGCCAGAGTCGCTCAGGTTTGCCGTGTGGAGGCTTCTATACCAACGTGTTCAATGACAGCGAGTGTCCCGTTATTCTGGCGACTATCACAGCGTTCGGGAACGGGGCTGCGACAAACCCTCTAACGTGAGTTTGGTGCTGATATGTCAGACAGTCTGAGCAAATGAAACGGGTGCTCTGCTGAGAGTAAGTAAATAAAATGTCAGGATAATATCCTCTCTGGCTTTTCTTAGAGAGCTTCCGACATTGGAAAAAATGATCAGTTATCTTATGAATGTAGGATATTTAGCACCCATTGTTTATTATTGATGTTCTCATCTGGCTCCCCCAAAGAAAGCAAAAAATGGCTTTTCTCCTAAATGCTGAAAGTCTTTCAACAGCCTTTCTATAACCATGTATGTGTTACGACTTTAACAATGTTTACACTTGTTCTCCAGCTCTGTCATTACAGCAGTGTGGGACCAGGATGGTGGATTCATATGTGACCAGCATGGGAAGATCACTAAGGAGTGGAGCTGTCAGAAAGACCGCACACTGAAGGAGAAGATTGAAATTCAGGTGCAGCCAGTGTGCAAGAGTGACACAACCTCTGACATATTTAATAGTATAATAGATTATATCCATGTTCTTTGTGCAATGAACAAACAGCTTCATGTTGTACAAAAACCAGGCCAAAGTTTATCTGCTGACAGGATATATGGTCAGTGACAAGAGTAGTTAAAGAACCTGACGTGTGAGACAATTGTAAGAAGTGCATTTGAGAAACTGGGCATGAGAGGTATGACGCATGACCTACTGATGACTGAACACAAAGTTTCTCTGACAGGGGATAGGGGTTTTATAACAGTGTGCTTATTAGATAACCGTGAAATAATTATCATATTTGATTAGGGAAAACTTCAAATCAGTTTTTTTTGTCTCCTTCAGTTGTCAGATGTAATTTCTGTGAGGCTGCTCAGTGGTACCTCTGCCATGCTCAGCTTCAGGTGCAACAACGAAAGTGTTCAACTTCCTCTTTCTGTCCTGTCCAACCTTAACAAATCACGAGAAACGGTAAGATTAATGTTTAACAGATATTGGATTTATGATTAAACTCCTATCTGTAACGCCACCCTTGTATTAACAGACATGTTTGCAGACTGAAGAAAAGTTGACCTCCGACTCTGCTCAAGACCTGTTGCTGTTGAGGAAGACAACAAACCCTGTTGTGGTCCTAGAGAGCAAGAGGAACCTGATGTTAACACCTGTAAGACACTTTTTATTCCCTGCAGACACTTTCCCATTACATAACTTTATAGACTCAAGTGTTACAACAACACCGAGGATCTATTTTGAGAAATTTCACTGAGTCACTTTGTATAAAACAGCTGGCTAAAGGCCTTTTGTTGTTCTATATATTCTAACCCACCATGCGAGTAATGATGTATGGCAGGTGTCAGTGTGCTCCCTGGAGGTGCTCCAGATGGTTGGAGAGGTGGAGGGGCTGGAGGAGCCGTCAGCACAGTGGAGAAGAGGAGGGCATGTTGGCAGGGAGCTGAAGAGGCTTCAGCAGAGAGTACGAAACACCCTGGACGGCTGGCTGGATTATTACCGAGTGGCCATAGGTTCGTACATTTATAGCTTTTATGAGAACAACATTGTGTTCTTACGCGAGTTATAAAACTATGCAGTGCAAAAAAAGTCTCTTTGAGCCAATCTGATCCAAGGTAAGGTTGTTTAGGAGTGATTCAGTGAAGACAACATTTACAGTATCATCTCATCCTGCAAACTCAACATTATTGAATAGTCCCATCAGGATCCTGTTCACGGTCACTCGTGTCACTCGGTGTCCGTGTGCATTTCTGAGTGACCTCTTCCTCTTCCTCTCCTTCAGGTATCAAGTGTCCTGACATGAAACGGATGCCAGATGCCCCACTGAGGACCAGGCTGAGGAGGGAGGTGCAGTCAGCGGCTCTGCCCTCTCTGAACCCACCTGAGCGGGCAGATGCTAGAGCAGTGCGGCCAGAGGAGGGCAGGAAAGAGTTACAGGAGCAACAAAGACATCTGTCCGCACCGGCAGAAAGACCTCCTCTGGACTGCTACGTCAAGCTGCCCAGGTGCACATTTAACATGAGAATATAGGACCAGAATGTTTGCCATTGGGACCACACTAACACTTTTAATTCTAAATGTACTTTATTTTACTGTTTCAAGCTGGAGCCATACTTGGTAGTTAAATGCTGGCTATGTTCACACTGCAGGCAAAAGTGACTCAAAACAGATTTCTTTATTGGGCTAATGTGGCCCAGATCTGTTTTGAACAGCACAAATCACGTGATAGTTTTGTTCCCAAAGTCTGATTTGTGCCACTTTTATATGCGATCCTAATAATGTAAAGGCGTTATTTTTTCACAATGTTCTCGTCTGCTCAGAGATTGTCTGGCTTCCACTGCATAGCAACATATACATGAAACCAAATTCAGAACCTATACCTACCTAGTTATTGATTTTGTTGTAGTTACACAAACACAATGTTCATTGATCAATCTCAAGTGCTTGAGCTCTGTACAGATGGTCCTGCATGATCTAATACATAATATAAGGAAGCGTGTGGTGCAGTGGGTTGTAAGTTGGTGTTCGGGTCAGGGGGTCACAGGTTCAAACCCCTCTGCAGTCAGCATGTCGTTGTGTCCCTGGGCAAGACACTTCACCCCAAATTGCTCCTGTGGGGATTGCCCACAGTATTGAGTATGTAAGTGGCTTTGGATTAAAGCGTCTAACAAGTAACATGTAATGTAAATATAACATTTCACTGTTTTGATCTGCATGTTTTTAGGACACGGAAAAAGCAAACAAACGAAGAACCCCGTCTTGTGACACAGATAGGACCCCTTCAAATTCATGGCAACATCCAAATTGAGTAAGACCACATAAAAATTGACATAAACTGCAGTTTATAAGAGCAAGAGTTTATTTACAATGACAGCTTCACTATCACTCCCACTCTGCCAGGTCAGTATTTATTCCAAACGGTGCAGATTTGCAGCCCTCCGCTATTGCCCCACCATCGTTCACCCCCTCCACCCCCCTCACTGTGTGCCCCGCTCTGCTGAGAGCCGCCCTGCTCGGGGAGGGGGGGCGCAGGCGGTGCTGCTGCAGCGCTGCACTGATGCCAGTGCTGACGGACCCGGAGTACGATGCCTTCGTCATGGGCCAGCCTCCGCACAGTCAACAGATCCTGGTGGTGTGTGTGACTCCTCCACCTCAACACGTCAACACACAAGCAGCGCCGGGCCAGGAGGTGCTGCAGCTGCTGTACAGGAAGAGGAACAAGCACAGAACCATGCCCTGTTCTCAGGTGGGCTGTCTCACATGCAGGGGGTGCAGAAAATAACAACAACACAAGAAGCAGCAATTTCACCCTATTTTGCGAACCCAACATCATTACAGTCTCCAATTTGCAGCATGTGCATCACTTTTACTTTGCTGTAATCCAGTCCTACAGCAAGTACACTAAATGTGAAATATACATTGCTTTGCACATACTAAAAACAGAGGATCAGAGAAAGACATACTACAGTCAGAAGTGTATTGAAAAGTATGTATTTCAGCAAACTCAGTAACAGGTTTTTGTTTTAAATCTAGTGCCAGATGGATTCATTTCGCCTGCTGAGGTATGAGATGTCAACAGGGAAGCCCAGCTGTGTTGCGGGGAGCATCCTGCTGCAGCAGCGGCATAACGCAGCTCCAGGGATGGTGCTGGTCAGTACAACCACTGCAGGCTCAGCTCAGTGCAGGGTTTCAATGTTTCCTCTGGGTGGCAGCAGCAGTACTTGCCTGAAGCTGAAGAGGGGAAAGTATGAGGGGGATGTGGTGAGGAGGAATGTTGTAAGCTACTGTCCTTACCAAGAAAACCCAGACAGTTATTATTAAAGTAGCAGTGAAGGATGGCGCCTCTTAATTACTAAAAGGTTGGTTAATTTTTAGCCCAAAGTCATGACAGCTGCTCCAGTGAGTTTTGCTGTAAGATTAAATTCCTCTCTACAGTCCATAAATCAAACAGAAAACCTAAGTCTTACACACATTGAACACACACTCTAGGACCCTCAGTTGTGAAAAGTACAAATTTCCACATTACTGATATGACGAACATTTGGAAAAGAGAGAATCAGCATTGTGACGCAAACCACTTCTCCATACTCTAAATATACAGTGTAGACTGCTTTTTAAATCCCACAATGAAAAACTGCAGTGTTCATAGTTTTGTTTTTCCGTTTCCACACATCTAATGTGATGTTGCTTGTTCATGTGATAGATGTACATCAGAGGGAAGCTGCTGTTCGTGGGCTTCATATTCAGTGGTCACAACTGCACAGTCAGAGACCTTCACAAGCAAATCTCCAGAACAAGGAGAGACTACAGATTAGGTGTGAGCCTCCCTACAGACTACAAGTTCAGGTATCACTGCAACACGCCCCGTGTGAATCTGATCTACTGTATCAAACTCAATCTTTACTGTAATGTAGTGAAACAGTGTGAATGTAAAGTGTTACATTTAAATATTACGGGAATATATGTACAGGGATTATTATGACATTCAAAGCAAAGGTTCAATATTTAACGAAAATGCATTTTATACATGCAGAAATTAAGTTTACTGCTTTAATTGTTTTCATAATTTGTAAACAATATATATTCATATAATTTACTTACATGTTTTGTTAGTAAATAATACAAATAGAAACACTTAAGTGAAGATTTGAAGTATCTCAAAATGGTACTAAGTATAGTTACTTTCATAGTTTTCTGTCCTTTCCTTGCAGCAATACAGTTGATACCCCTTCAGCCGCAGATGCACACGACTCCCAAAGTTCCACAATAAAAACAACAGATAACAAAAAACTGACTCCTTCAGTGGAAAGAAACCAGAAGGCCAATGAGAAGTAAGTGACTGAGATTCCTGCAACAAGATATACATTTTATTTAATACATGTGCTGTGTTCTTATGAATAGTGATGGTCCATATACTGTTATTTAACGCATGATACAAAGTAATAACGTGTTAAATGTCTTCTTTCTAAGCAGAAAAAACAATAAAGTTCCTGAAGTATCAAACCGGCAACATAGAGACTTTTGTATCAAAGCAAAGAAGACTCCAGCATTCCCCCGTGTTGTTATCACACACTGAACATGATCTGTGACGGGATTACATCTGTATCAGTCCACTTTAAGTTATTAAAACACTATTATAGTACACTACTAATGTACTATTAAATTGCAGCCTCATTTGTTTACTATGCAGTAGACTAGTCTAATAACTTGCACCTGAAATGTGACATTTTTAAATTTATTTTGGTACAGAGAAGTAGGCCAACACAGGCATCAAGGATCAGGATTTATCATCCAGATAAACATTGCATGATTTATTATTTCAATTGGGGTTTAATTTTCATCAAATATCAATGACAAACATCTGCATTCACTGCAATATTTTACGAGCAGATTTAATAAAAAGAAAACGCCAAACTACTCACTACTGTGTTTCCTTTTTTATAAATCTAATATCTCTTGACATTTATTAATCTAATGTTCTTTGGCAAGATGTCCTTCATATCACTTATTTCCTCTTAGCCAGAGCTGTTCCTGTAAATATGACTGATTTATGATCCTGGTGACAGACTGACAGCATGGTGAAAGCACCACCTATACAATGATCTATTTTGAGTCTTACTTCCCCAATTTGATCAAATATAGCTTAGAAAGCATTGGCTGGCTCCCACTCATATGTCTCTTGTGTCATAGTCACACTTGCTGTGTTAAAATTAGCAATGATGATGTCTGTGGAAAGATGCGTTGGTGGAACATTTGAGTAGTGATGATTTAATAAAAATGCATATTAGATAGAAAAAGGGTAAATAGATGTGCACATGAGACAATTCTGATTTAGTAAATGCTACACCAATCTGTCAGTGTGTCCTGACTGAGGCCCCCTGCTGGATCGTTCATGGAAACAAAGGAAGCTCTGCATTAATTAGGCAGCCAGTCAGTGCGGCTGCGGGGAGAATGAACTGTGGGCAGCAGGATCACATGGGTTTCTCGAAGAAAAGCGGAGAAAATGTGCTTTTTTGACTGATAACTTATTTTGGAGTCGACGGCTTGAGATGTATCCGGACACGAAGGCTGGTTTCTTTCCGCTTCAGTGATTAAACAAAAGTTGACAAAACAGAAACGAAGTGAGTGAAGCGATGATTAACTCAGGTAAGCGACGGAAACTCGATGATTGTTCTGGTCAGAGTTTTGTTAGTGGATCAGATCAAATCAAAGCAGGTCGATTTATTGTAAAACCATGTATTTATTTATCTGTTACTTCATTTATTTCTTGGGGGAATTACATCTAAACAGTGTTACACAGGGAGAATACATTCAACAGTGGTAATGTTTACTTTCTAGCTGAAGCTAATCTGCAGCCCCTGCCCTTGTTTCTGTTTCAAATAGGTTCATACAGACAAACAATTCCGTGTGTAAAACGATTTGAGATAGATCATATACTTAAAACAGACTGTGTGTATAAGTATTTAAGTCAATGTGTTGTACAGTTATTTAAATGGCAATCCTGTGATTTTATTTAGATATGTATTATAGTATATGGCACATATCCCACTAATTTCTATACTTCAGTGGTTGACTGTAAAATCTCCTGAAAAAGTTTTTGTTGGCTGTGTCTAACCTGTGGTGGGTTTCTGAATGAGGAAATATGTGCAGAGGGGAAAAACCAACATCCCTCTCTGTCAGCAGATCAGCTGTTATTGTTCTGTTCACCACAGAGGAATTTTAGGGCATTGGTTCAGCCAGATGTGCTAGTTTGCATGACTTTTTTTTGGAAGTCCCTGCACCCCTTCCTCCATTACTATCCCTCTTTTCATCTCCCATCTGCTCCTCCTCCTCCTCCTCTGCCCAGACACACACCATTAGCCGGATTACAGTGCTGTTGTGTGGAGTGGCAAACATAAACCATTTGATATTTGAACCCCCGGAGAGGTGGCCCAGTACTTTACAGCAGTTCAACACTAAGCTGTCACTAGGTTAGGATCAATGCTGCAGAGTTAAGAGTGAACCTTGTATTAGGGCAGCCTGTCAAAAATGCATCAAATATAGTTAGATTCCTAATCTGTTCGATGTATTTCAGATGACAAGAGGCTTTAATTCAGAGGAGATAAAGTACACAAAATCTGAAGTGAATTTGTTTTGTTTTTTCTCTGTAGGCATGCAAAAGCCACCTGTGGCCCCCAAACCGAAGCTGGCCCAGCCCCAGAGGCCAGGACTGTCTCCTGCAACCCCGAGAAGAGAAGTTCTCTCTCTCCCGTCTCCTGGCACACAGAGGAGGGCTAAACCGGTAGTGGCCCCCAAACCCTGCCTCTCCAAACTCACCACTGATGTGGAGTCCAAGCCTCTTGCTGCGAAGAGCCTGCTCCAAACATCTGTAACAGAAACGCCACAGACCGAAGGTCTTCTTAACTCGCAGAATGGAATACAGCAACAGAACAAAAAGCCAGATTGGGATTATATTATTCCGATCTGTCTGTGCAGCCAGGAGAACTGCATGTGCAGCGGCAGGAACTCGTCAGCACACAGGAAGATCGTCTCTACATCTCGAGGTTCTGTGGATGAGAGTAGGGAGAAAACAGACAAGTGCAAAGTGATGAACACTGCTACCACTACTCACCTCACAAACCATAAAACTCTTCAAGAAACTGTGGACCAAAATCTCAACACAGACATCAACACCTCCAGTCCAACAGAGACACCAACACCTCTGACTGTTAGGCCGTCCCTTCCTCACAGAACATGGAGCGATGAGGCAAACGGTAACACACTACCTCAGAGTTCACCTGGGCGAGGACCAGAGGAAGATGCTCTTGGCTCAGAGGAGATATCTCGTGTGTCCCAGCCAAAACCAATCCCAGCAGCCTCTAGGAAGCCCATCCCTGTCCCTGTACCACGGAAACCCAGGTCAGCTGGGCTGGCCCGTCAGGAAAAGGTGGTGGAGGAGAGTGAGGAGATAGTGAGCCAGGAAGGGAGGGAGGTGAAGCTGTCATCGGAGGGGAAGGGCAGCTCATCACTGTCTGTCAGTGTACCTTTTGGAAATGAGGCGCCAATATTTCTTTCTGCAAGAAAAGCCTGCGCCCAGCCGGCCCCTCCGCCCAAGAAAAAGCCTTTACTGTCAGCACCTGAGAAAGCACCGACCTATGATCTTCAGACACTCCCTACGGATGTGGAGGAGGAAGACCTGGGCTGGGACAGCAGCATCCAGGAGATGGAGGTGTCAGTCGACCAGGAGGATGAAGAGGTGGAGAAAGAACTAACGCGTGATCAGGAGTCAGTATTCAGTGACTTCACACCTATTCCTCCTTCTAGCCAGTCGCACAATCTGAGCCAGCCTCCTGCCAGCAGCGTGGCAGCAGAGGTGGTCAAAGTAGCTCCGAAGAAGCCCAAGAGGAACAGCAGCCCGATGGCTTGGATGCAGAGGAAGGCATCCTCTGAGGAAAAAGAAGAGTGGAAATCAGGAGATGAAGAGAAAAGGCAAGCACTTCCTTTACAAGATTGTGTTTTAAAGGAGAGGGTGATGAAGGAGCTGCCTGCGCCGCCAGTGGTGAAGACCAGCAGAAAATTCCTAACACCTGGAATCATGAAGCCTTCTCGCTCCAGCCTTAACAAACAGAAATCCAAGTCCTTCTCCGGCGCTGACCTCCTGCGCTCCGACGGACAGAAGAGGAACTCTTTCCGGAGACTGCTGGACTTGAAGCTCTCTGTGATGATGCTTCCCAAGATGATGAAAGGAGGCCAGAGCTCGGCTAATGATAATGAACAAAGCGTGCACAGGGAGCTGGATGCATGTGAGGACTACAACACTCATCTCCCTCAGCGTAAAAACTCCTGCCCGCTGATCGGAGTAGAGCAAAGCGTGGACGGAGATGACTTTCCTCCTGGATCAGAACAGGATATTTACTACGAAAACATACCTGAATATGAAGAAATAGCAGACTACATTAATGTGCATGTAGGAACGGAAATCACATCCCCTCGGGGGTCCATTGCACAGCCTACAGCCTGGCAGTATAATGATGAGGGCATCTATGAGGAGCAGGAGCCTTATATGTCCTTTGAGAAAAACACTGAGCAGTATCAGATGCCAACAGACCTTGAGAGGTATATTATCATGGCTTTTATCTGTCTTGTTTCTCTCAGTGCTTCACATCCTATCTCTGAATATGTTGAGTGATTTCCATTGGTTCTGGTACAACACCTCTGGCCTCTTTAAAATAATCAGCTGATAAAAAGATCTTGTTAATGACACAAAGGGACTGTGAATAATTTGTTTACCAGGAAGTTTACGGAGAAGCTCGTCACATTTGTGCCTTTGTTGGAGATACCTGTCAGGGGAGTTTGACTGGTATAGTGGCACACATGCTCAGCGTTTCAGGTGTTGATGGATTGTAGATAGACAACCTAATTATTTAGATGCCTGTTTCATTTTCGAAAAATACACTTCATGCTAACATTTTCAATGCTATAGCCTGACAGACAGTTCTTTTTTTCGTTTTTTTAGGATCTGTCGCTGAGATTTTTTCATAAATACGATTTTTGATGCTTTACTAAGTATTTCCTAAAAGGAGTGTGTCCTTCTGGAAAGCATATTTATGTTTCTTAGCATAAGCCACAAATCCTTCAGTCAACGGTTTCATTTAAAGTCCTATTTTAAATAAGAAGAATAGGCCAACTAAAGAAGAGTAAGACTTCTGATGAAAGAGCTTTTCTGTTTCAAATGTTCAACACTTCAAATAAAAAAATATCTACTTGTCCAGATATACAGTAGCTCTCGGGAAGCTGGGAAATTATATTTTTGATTTAACTGATCCTGTTAAAGTTATACGACTAGTCTAGAACAACCCCATTGATGCTTAATTAGCTCAATTAAACTTAGCATGATTAAATTATAGTTAGAAATGCGCCTAATTATCCTCATTTGTTGAATTGTGAATGAGCAGTGAACAGTCAGAAAAATAGGATTACAGTTTGTAACTGTACACTCGGGGGTGTACAGCTTAGTGTGTCGCCAATCTTTAGCTCAAACTGTGCAGCGATCACATGTTTAAGGACGTTGATCAGCTCACAAACAGAGACCACTAACAGCGTAACATTGTAAACATACCACAGTGTATAAGACTTACAGAGTCCGGCTTATTGGGTTTGCTGCTCAGCCTCGGCCTATTTCTTTTTCTGCAGCTTTTGTTCAGGGAGGGGCCGTTGTTTCACATGTAGAGCTCCCTCTGGGATTTATGGCATTTGAGATATCCAGTTTCTTTTTGGTGCTGGTCCCCTTTTAGCTGTCTAAATGTGGTCATTTAAAAGCAGTGCTTTTGTATGATATGGGGTGTTAGTGGTTTGCTGTCCTTTTGTTTCTCATGGACAAGACTAGAATCATGTTGATAGTTTATTATTTAATGTTGCTTCCTGGTTGTGTCAGGTCCTCCCTTTCTTTCGTTTTATGGCTCCCTCTTGATCAGAGCAGGAATTGTTCAAATACTGCTGGACTGATCTTTGTTTGCACCACCACTTTAGTCAGCATGTCGTCGTGTCCCAGGGCAAGACACTCCACCCCAAATTGCTCCTGTGGGGATTGCCCACAGTATTCATGTAAATCGCTTTGGATAAAAGTGTCTAACAAGTGATAAGTAATGTAATGTTTGTATTCAAAACACTCCTCTTTGATTAATGTGCTTTTATTCCAAACCTCACCTCTTTCCCCCTTTTTTAATAAACAGCATCCACTCTTTCTTGTACTTCTTAAACTAATCATGTAGCATTGGAATGACAGCCAGCTGGATTCAGTGTTTTTGATAACTGCATGCAGCTGCTGCGTTGTCTTAATCACCAATACAGTGATGTGTTCATGCTCTGGCATCTGCCTCTATTCTCCCCTGACCCTAATATCCTGTCCCTCTTTGACAGAAGCTCTGTGGATGAGGAGGTGACGCCCTTGGACGACGTCCCTTCGGATGATGAAATCTTGGCCAACACCTCAGAGGAAGAGGACGATAGCAGCTCCATCTCCAGTAAAGGAGAAGCTGAGCCGGCAGAGGAGAGCACGGTGAGAGGCACACAGTTAGATTTATGACTTCACTCTCTAGAAGTACTCACAAATGTTTTTGGGAATCTTCACACAGGGTTTGCCCTTTGCAAGGTTTCAGATTGATCTGTGTGAGATTTAGCCATGAACTACACAGGGTTTATTTATAGTGCATTGGAATTCTAAGTCTGTGTTTTTTGAATCTTTCTGTCAGGGGCAGAGTGGGCAAAAGAAGAACAAGATTCACCACATCGCCACAGAAATCATGAGCTCTGAGAGTGTGTAAGAGTCTTCATTTTTTTCTTTCAAGGTTAAACCAAATATGAAAAAAACAATATTATATAAATTTCATCAACGGGGGTAATTGGATGTTACCAAACATACTTAGCTATCGATAGGTTTCATTTTCATTTCTCTGGTATAAAATAAAAATCATTACTAGGTGTTGGAGCCAAAACGCTTATTTAGCTCTCGCCTATTATTTATTTTGCTGTCATTATGTGTTCACACCACACACAGTTGTAATTGGTCACTTACGGCACTTATCACATGGGTGTGGTGTAAGGTATTTATTCCACCTGTTGTGTGCCAGGCTTGTGTGGGTGTCAAAGAGGGTGAGCTATAGGCTCTGGAGGACTTCTTAAATTGTTTTTTTAGTACATTATTTGTGCTTTGACAGAATTGTATTCACCTCAATTGTATTGAATGGAGACGGACATTTCAAAACCCTGGCAAATAAACACATATTAGCAGCATAGCTAGCTAGACATCACTAGATAAGCCAGAATGTATTTCTTTTTGGGAAAGAGACTCTTTTCTCTATAACAATACTCATCTTTTTATAACTTTTCTTAATCTTTCCAGGTTTGTTGACGTCCTGAAGCTGCTTCATGTTGTAAGTATCCTGAGACATTATCCATTTGTGTTTTTTGCCTCACAAAACGTTATGTTTGCATTAATAAAATGTTTTAAAATTCCAAAGCGGGAACAGAATTACATCTAGACTTATATAAAATACAGCCAAAGAGATTGTAAACATGTTTTGATTAAAACGCAGTGAGAGATAGAAATCCGTATTGAAAGAGTTGTTGTATATATTTTTGCAGTTTACATTAAAAGTGTTATTAGGAGTCCAGGAATGGGCCACATGACAAATGTTGAAGTCGGCTGAAAACATAAATATTCATATCTTTTGAAAAATGGAACAGGACATGGTGTAGAGAAAAGATTTAAAAGGCTCTATGTTTTTATCTAGTACTAGTTTACTGTGAGCCCACATTCTACATATGTGTCTGATTATGAGCCACCGGGTCACACCCCATGCAGCATAACACTGTCTCCAACACACACAGCTCACATTCCTCATGGTTTTCCTCTGCTGTGGTATCTGACCGTAACGCTACACTTGTTTGTTGCTTGTTGATTAAGAAATGTAATCCATAACGGAACCAGAACTCCAATACAAAGCTCTGGTTTCTTTGCTGCGCTTGTTTGTCAGATCAGTATACGTACACTATAAACTTGTATCCTTCAGACAAAAATCAATATGATTGTGTTTTTCATAAGTAAAAAAATAATGTGTATTCACCCAGTGATGGAGATCCACTACCACATTTATACACCACATTATGCTCATCTTTAGGTTTGATTGGTTACTCTAATTATGTGAGCGGGGATTAAACATATTCAAAACATAGATACAGGAAGGCATGAGAGGTTTGTTTTATGAGACACAGATCTCCAAACAGGATTGTAATGGGACTGAGTCATGAACTCCTCGCAGCAGAGCGCAGACAGGAAGTGCTCTGCAGACTGTGGAGGAATAGAGTCCAGTAATGAGGATCAGTCATACCAAGTTCAGAAGAATGTAGAGGTGACTTAGTTTCTGTTCTCCATCCCCACCAGGCACTCAGCCAGCTTTTCACAAACTGATTAATGAGAGCACCACATGACATTTGTTGTGAGCTTTTATCTGAGTTATCAGTAGAGACGTATTTTTCAGCCATGCCGTGTGTAATGTTGCGGTCAGGTGAAAACCTTATGGTCTGTACAAGGTCATCTTTCCAGCAACACGAAGATAAGAAAGGCTTTGATTTATAGCTCGATGTAAATATGTGGCATGGTCCATCTGACCAGCGCTTTATAAACTAAGTTAAAATAATGCTTTTAAGCCATACATAACCTTTTATCTAAAGTGAAGACGGGAACATCAAACCAAACTGAACAATAGCCTTTTGTCCACCCTGTTGTCCCCATTCAGAAATATTCACTTACTGCTTATTCAGTCATGGTTGCATTGTAATCTTTTCTTATCTTATGAATCACCTGTTTTTTTCTAATTCCCTGCCAAATCCTACTTCACGTGACGCGCCTCCTTCGCCCTCAGATCACACATGTTAACCACAGGAGCGCTCTACTGGGTGCGCAGTCTGGCAGTTTTATGTGCCATGTGTCCCAATTAACCACAAAGAAACCTCCACATCATCAGAAAAAGAAGCAGAGGGGTCAAGGTCTCCTGCTCTCCTGTTTCTTTCTTCCTGATTCACCGTACCGTTGATCTTAACACATTCTTAATGTGTGTGCCGGTCATGAGTCAACCGTATATATTCTGTATCTTTTATACTTAATGGCTCTGGAGCTTATCTTTTTGTAGTGTTGTTCTGGTAACTGATATATGTGATTTGCAGAGCAGACAGATTTAAAACCTCTATTGTTTTTAGTTCTTCTTCAGTACTTCATGTAGATTTACTTCTGGTTTTCCTCTTCCTGCCTGGATGAGTTCCTGAATATGCCCTGCTGACTCTTTATCTGTCTGTTTATTTGATTATCTGACGTGCAGGACTTCCGTGATGCGGCGTCCACGGCGTCTCGTCAGAGTGGGAAGCCTGTGATTGAGGAGCGTCTTCTCAACCAGATCCTGTACTACCTCCCTCAGCTCTATGAACTGAACCAGGATCTGCTCAGAGAGCTGAAGCACAGAGTGGCCAAATGGTACATAATATATTTGAATGTTTGTGCATATTCATCACGTTTACTGGCTTAAACAGCTATATATGCACATACATTATTTATACAAAGATACATTTAAACCCATGACCCCATATTTGTGTCTAAATGTTGGTATTTGTTTTTAATAGTTCTGACGCTGTAGTTCAACTAAAGATATGACTTAATGTTTACGCAGGGAATGTGAGTATTTATATTTAGTCAAGCATTGTACCTATGCACACATGTTATCAATGTTCACTAGAGACAGCTTTACATATTAAGATATTTTTCACAATTTTCTGAAATTTTACCCGAAAAACCTATTGTTAGTGGAGAATATAATCAGCAATTTATTTAGCAATTTATTCTATTCAATTTCTTCTACCGACTACTACCATAAAATCCTGCTGCCACTAATGTGGGAGTAACAATATAGATATAATATGAAATAGCAGAACAGTAACCGAGGACATTTTTCCGTATTGAGTACTTTTTTTTAAAAGTACGCTTTCCTGATGATGCTTGCATACTTTTACCAAAATGCAGGACCTTTACTTGTAACAGAGTATTCTTTAAATGCGATACTAGTTATTTTTGCTTAGACAAGTGGTCCTTGTACTTCTCCAAACAACTCATTTTTCTGTACAATAACTATTGGAGAAATAATAATAAACCTTAATTGTAAACATTTGAAAATATAATGTTGAAATATTACTAATTTTACCTTATTTTACAGGGATGAAAATGCTAAGCTAGCAGATATTTTCCTGAAGAAAGGGCCATATCTCAAGATGTACTCCACATACATCCGTGAGTTTGACAAGAATGTGGCTCTACTGGAAGAGCAGCGTAAGAAGAACCCTGCATTCGGCGCCGTGGTGCGGGAATTTGAGGTAACGAGGCTAACCGGTTTCCTCCTTCAGAGGGGGAGTGACTGTTGCATAACTGAGCTTTAATTGCTTATGCAAGTGAGAGTTTGTCCCTTTTTAAAATCTAATTTGTAATATTTGTAATTTTTTCTGTCCAAGGCCAGTCCACGGTGTGCCAACTTGGCTCTGAAGCATTACCTCCTGAAACCTGTTCAGAGGATTCCTCAGTATCAGATGTTGCTCACAGGTACATCAGCAGAAGAGTCATTCTCATTACGCATCAGGCTCATATTCAGTTTACTTTCTGGACACATAATCTGCAAATCCTAATTAATCCCTTTAGAACTAACTTCCTTGTAGTTATGGGCCCCTAAACATAGTTTGTGATGTTTCTCATTTTTGGCATCTTGCTGCCCTCTGGTGTCCAGAAAAATACAAATGCTTTGGAATTTCTTTGCTGCTCCTCCAATCTTCATATAATAAGGTTTTTGATGTGCAGCCCAAATCAGATTTGGTGACATAACACAAGCTTTAACATGAGTGAGCTTAGTGTTTCATGAGTCTAATGGATCAGAGTTGATCCCTAGGGACCAAAATGTGAAAAATGTTTGTACTTCACTCCTATATAATTCTGTTACGTGAGCACCTTTAGATCGTTTATATCCACGATTTTAATTTTAGAGTATAATCCAGGAATGTAACACAAGACTGAGCACTTATAACCCATACAAAGTCTTTTTCAATGTTGAACCTAACTCTATTTTTAGAGTTGGACCTAACTTCTATTTGTGTTTCAGACTATCTGAAAAACCTGTCTGAGGACTCTGATGATTACAAGGACACACAAGGTAAACAAAGTTCCTTTTTAAATCTGTACTGTAACTCACCTGATAGTTTCAGGAACAGAAACACATAAAAACGTCTGTTATGTGTTTGATGCACATCTTTTTACATTTCTATCCACCCAGCGGCCCTTGTCATAGTGAAAGAAGTGGCCAATCATGCCAACGACATCATGAAACAAGGGGTGAGGAAAATACAAATATTCTATTAACATGTTGATAAAAAGCTCCATACAGATTGTTTATGTCCTTGTGAGTTTTTGTAATGTTATTTTTCCCTCTCAGGATAACTTCCAGAAGCTGATCCAGGTGCAGTGCAGACTGAACGGCCACCATGAAATAGTCCAGCCTGGGCGGGTAAGACCATAAAGCTTTAGCTTGGATTTATATTTTGTATTAATTATTGTGTATTGCTCTATTAAATGTTAACTGTTAAATCAACACATATTTGATTTATTTTTCCGAACCTCACTTCATTGACATTAAACCCTAAAACCTTTTACCATAAATGAAATCGTATTTTTCAGAATAAATAGGATAATACAAAATGAAATCCAGGGAGATAATAATTTTACTTTAAGGAACAGGAAATAACAATAGGAGAACAACTGCACTATTACAGAAGCTGTACAGTTTTGTCGGGCAGATTAGTTTGAAAGGAAAGTATAAATAAATATCAGGAAATAATTTACAAGTCATTGTGAGTTATTAAAAAATGTTTTACCTTCTGGCGTTTTTTTGCTGTAGATTTTCCTAAGAGAGGGCATCCT
The DNA here is from genome assembly GCF_000735185.1 of Notothenia coriiceps. Classification (NCBI taxonomy): domain Eukaryota; kingdom Metazoa; phylum Chordata; class Actinopteri; order Perciformes; family Nototheniidae; genus Notothenia; species Notothenia coriiceps. The sequence goes on along the minus strand of NW_011369100.1, from coordinate 863,159 downwards.
GAAGAAACTGTCGAGAAAGGTCATGCAGCCCAGAGTGTTCTTCCTGGTACAGTAACACATTATATCTTCTTTCTCTTGTATGTTTTTTATACAATAATTTCATCATGATGTTCTAAATCTTACTCTAAGCTCTTCTGTGTATTAGCAAAGACGATATGACAGAAAGTAAGTAATGTTTCTTTCTCATGTTCTTTATAGTTTAGCGACACACTGCTGTACACAACTCCTGCTCAGTCCGGCCAGTTCAAGTTCAACAACATGTTGTCTCTGGCTGGGATGAAGGTGAGCACTTCACTCCTTATTTCTTTGCACTCGTCATCTATTCACATATATGTTATTATCCCACTATATGTTATACGCTGCCATCACTGCTCTCACAATGAAATTAATTACAGGTTAGCAAACCAAGCCAAGAGGCCTATCAGAACGAGCTGAACATTGAGAGCGTGGAGCGCTCCTTCACTCTCTCAGCAAGGTAATGATCAGAAACAAAAGAGAAATCTCTTGGTAATTTAAGAACGTGCTGTTTCATAACAGGCTTCCTGTGTTCTTTATTTGAGTGCATAGGTCTGTGAGTACTGTGTAGGCGTGTATTCACACTCTGTTTTCTCTCTGCAGTTCAGCCACAGAGCGAGATGAATGGCTCGAGGCTATTTCCACAGCGATCAGTGACTACACCAGGAAGAAGATCAGTTTTATATCGGGCAAGCCTCCAGAAGAAGTAAGAAAACACATTTCCTGTTTGCAGTGTATACTTTATGATACTGATGAGATCTAAATCAAAGTACTTTATAGTTTATGTAAGAGTGATGAGAGTTAATGTCTTTGTTTGTTTATACTCAGTTAGAGCTGACGGACTACTATAGGGATGGTGCTCCTTTGGGATCCAAAGCCCCTATCTGGATCCCTGACCCGCGGACCACCATGTGTATGATCTGCACCTGTGAGTTCACGCTGACATGGAGGAGACACCACTGCCGCGCATGTGGGAAGGTAAGGTCACAAAAGTCTCCCTTCAAAATCAAACGCAGTTTCTAAAATAATGTTATAATAAATGAGAGCTGCAATTAACAGTTATAAAACTGTTCATAAAAACAGAGTAGCTGGTTAAACATATATATCATATGCAGCTAGACAGTTCACTCAGTAGAGTTTCCCTCTCCCTTGTTAATAGTTGAATCTCACTCAATTGTCCCTCCTGGTTCCCTTATAGTCAAGTGGTGAAGATAACAAAAACAGGGATTTATTAAAGTTGTATTGTGCCTTACTTTAGTGGATCATAACCCACCGGGTATAAAATGAATATGCAGATGCTCTGGTTCATATTAAATCTGATAATGTCCTATAAATGTCGAACAAAGATACCTTTTGCTAGTTAATTAAACTAAGTACTCTACTGGCAATTTTGAATTACCTCAACCACGAGAAGATCCCTGAGCATACAGTTATAAATGACCACAAAAGGGTTGCGCTCATGGACCTGTAGTATGTAAGATTAGCTGCTGATACACCGAAAGAAATAGGCACACGACCAAAGACATTATCCTTATGTCTGGCAGATATTTAATTGGATTGGAAAGTATTCCTGTCAAGCAAAAAATAACATATTTTATGCTTAATCATCCCCTCAGGTGGTGTGCCAGTCTTGCTCGTCCAACAAATACTGTCTTGAATACCTAAAGAATCATTTAGCCCGAGTGTGTGACCAGTGTATCGATGTTCTCCTGCAGCAGAAAAGTAAGTCTTGCTTTCTTCTGACATTGTATGCAATATGATCCAATACAAAATGATTTATCATATCACAGGGCTGATAGGATGGTAGCTGGATCATAAATAAGGAGATTTAATAATGCTGTGTACCAGGCTCTTCGTTATCATTAAAAATCCTTATAACAGAGGCATCAGTGTTGATTAGATGCAGTTAAACCAACACAGGTATTGTGTCTCTTTTCTATCTATTAAACCACTGCATTTTTCACCTTGATCAGGTCAACAAGCCCAATCAGCAGCTGTATCCCCTGGAAACAAAGCCACCTTTGCTTTCAACAGGAAGCAGAAGAAGATCCCTGCAGCTCTCAAAGAGGTGATTGATGCTTTGTTATGATCAGAATGCACTGATGGTGATAATGACCTGATATATAATCAGATGTGTTTTGTTTCAGGTGACAGCAAGCACAGACAACTCTTCCATGAGTGGGTACCTGCAGAGGTCAAAGGTGAACAAAAAGCAGGGGAAGAGGCTGTGGTTCGTTATCAAAGACAAGGTCCTGTACACGTACGCTGCAAGTGAGGTAAGATCCCAGTGTCGTGTTATAATTAAAGTAAAGCGAATTGATTTAATCTTTATCTGACACTCTTTTATTGTGTCTTCATGCAGGACGTTGCAGCATTAGAGAGTCAGCCCCTGTTAGGGTTCGTGTTGAAAGAGGATTCATCACAGAAGTTACATTTTAAGCTTTACCACAAAAACACACTTTACTACATTTTTAAAGCTGACGACCTCCAAACGGCACAGAGGTACAGTATAAAGAGTTGTGCCACTTATTGTAGCACATGGGTATGAAATTAATAACACTAATAACTATTTTTTTTTCTTTAACAGATGGATCGACACATTTAAAGAAGCTACGGTGCTCTAACATTGGTTGACAGTGTTTACCTCAGTGCTCTCCGACTATAGAGACATCATATTAGTTGCACTGAAATGCAACCTAAATACATTATTTGTATTGCTTTTATTAACCATAGAGTAGGACATAGCCATGTTAGTTTTATATTTAAATTTAAATCTTTGCCACCAGGATATATACAGTTTTGGATAAAAATTAGGAATCATAAGTCGCTCCATGTGAATCTTTTTTTTAGACTTTTTACCCATTTTGTATAATTATTTTAGTAACCTGCTTGGATCTCCAGCAGATATCTGTTAATAAAGCCCATTGTAAATAGATTTGTAATGAATTTTAGAGCTCAAAACAAACCCTGCAATATGTGTAGATGTTCCTTGTTGTATAGTAATAATTACTTTATTTCACACCAGCATGTGTCTGACTGTTGAGCACACAGTGTGCACTCATTATTAACCCTCTCTACAACCTACATTCTTACTGGTGTATCAGGGGGTTGTTGTCTGTATGGGCATAAGTGTACCATGTTTATTGCATTTGTAATTCAAATGGCTGTACATGTATTCAATCCCTACAAGCATTTTTCTGTAAATATAGAGGATTGTAAATTAAACTTAATCAAATGTCCCCTGAATCTCACTGTTATTATTTTAATGATGTCACTGTAATGCATGTTTGTTTGATTGTGCATTTTGTTATGGTAATAACAATTTTACAACTTTAAACAAAGCCTGTCTTCTTGACAACTGTTTTCATACTATTATATCCAATTATATAGCCAATTATCAAAACAAAATACACATTATTCTGAGTAAGCTTCAACAACTGCCAAGTAAGAGTTTGTGGAACCATAAGTTATATTTTTGAACATAACACACAAAAGGTATTCATACACTGTGATATGGTGTCAACCTGTTAAAATGTTTTTGTTTTTTTTAAATCACAGGAGTACTCCTGTGATTGACAACAACATTTGTACAGGTTGACACCATATACTGTATGCTCTCACATACACACCATAGACAGTATATATAGACATACACACATAGGCTAGGAGCCTCTGCCACCCAACTGCGCATGTGCGTGAATCGTTTATTGATGGAAAAAGGTCACGAACTCTGACCCTCCCACTAACTGCAACAAACAGTTAAAATATTAATATATTGAGGACTTATACATAATCTGACACAACAGCTAATTGGCAGGTAAGACATGTTTACTAATGTGGATGCATGCGATGTTCAAGAACCAGACACGAGTGGCCAGTAACACAGGAAGGGAGGGAGTGTTCAGTAGGTCTGCAGCAGGGAAGCAACCATTACCGGTTAGCAAACAGCTATCCTAGCTCGTTAGCACTGTCGTCCGGAGCACAGAGCTTCGAAACTAAAATAGGCAGGTATGTAATAGTGTTGGTATTTGTACGCGTCTGCATTAGTATGTATGTAGGTAACGTTATATGTTAGTGTGTAGCTAATTTGAAGCAGTAATGTTGCAAACAAACAAGCTAGTTAGCCAACAAGCTAACAAGCTTATCCCCGTCAGCTAGCTGTGTTACCGTTAGCTCATGTTAGCTGCTGCGTTAGCAATTGCTAACTAGCATCCGCAAACCAAGCAGCCACATCGTTAAAAGAAAGTCTGAGTGTGACAACAGCTCATCGTAGTGTTAACCCATGAGATATCTTGTTAAATTGATGATAGATGTTGATATCCAGTGCAAGAATTTGTGCGGTTTTTGCCCATTTGTAAAACGCGAGGTCCCTCCGCTGACTCTGCGATTGAGCATCATGGGCCTTGAACCCTATCATGCTTTAACCCTTCAATTTTGACCTTTCACCCACAGGAAAAGAAATACCTTTATCTTCCGTATCGATTTTACGTAGCTGGCTGTCAGGAGCTTGTTTGTGTTAATACTGCACCTTTACCGCTCATTCGTTGTCATTTAACATTCATATTATGCCATATTTTGTCAGGCCATCAATAGTACAGTTTCGAGCTAGCGGTTAGCATAGGCCACGAACTAACATTAGTTAGTAGCACGCAATACCATAAATCAGATGATATTATTTCACATTATCGTTCATTACGGAGGATTGCAAGCCACGTTAACACCGTTAAGAAGCATCAATCACGTTTAGTCCAGAGATATATAAAAGTTAAAGGGAGAGGTAACGGGGAACTAAAGCAGGAGCATAAAGGGTAGTAGCATTATAGTTACGTGTTTTCTCGCTTTTAATAACATATCTGAGATATGATACAGTTTATGTAATTCAAACTATTGAGATTGAGATCCGTGGTGCTCCAATACACATCGGTACATAAGACATGATATTTGCACATGTGGTAAAAGTTTTAAGAGATGTCCTACGGGTATCATGTTTACACACAGAACTCAAAGATCTACTCAACAAAATTGATGTTTTTCCATATGTTTCTTATATTAACACATTTATATGAAAGACCAACACCGACAGTTCATTGATGATGTTATTAATGAGTATTGTCAGTATTCCGTGATAGAGCTTATCCCTCCAGTTAGTTTTATGTTACCCAGAACCATTGCAAATATAGAGCTCCACACTTGTACTGGATGACATGTTCCAACATTACTTTGAACATGGCCACTATATATTATGTTGCAGCAATCCCACATATACTGTCCATCTGTAGAAAATACTAACTAGGACAGCTGTGTTACAAATCTGTTCCTAAAAACACATGTAGGGACTCTTGAAATGTTACAAATAGGACTGCTTGTTAACAACCACTTTCAAAAGAAAGAGAATAAACTCAGCCTTATTCTTGAAGGAATTACTTTAAAGAAAGTAAAGCATATGTTCTCTCGACAGGTGTGAATGCCTCATGTGGCACTGATGTGAAGAACAGTAGAAGGTGTACGCAGTATCAGAATGGATGGGCAGACTCAAAGGATTCAACTTGTGTCGGCAGACAGCAACATGGCATTAGGACACAGAATACAGGTGAAGAATGATCATCTTGTTTTCTTTCAAAGATCCCGTCAAACAGCTGACAGAAAAACATAACACTGTTTCGAATTTGCAAAATATCCTTAGTCCCCCAATGACATGCATTCTGTTTGCATAAATACAAATCCTATTCTTTATCATATGATTAGCTTAACTTCTCTTTCTGCATAAAGTCAACAATCACTCATGTTTTCCTTTTTTTTTTCCTTACAGATTGTAACTGATCAGCAGACTGGTCAGAAGATCCAGATCGTCACAGCACTTGAGCCGTCTTCCCCTGGAAAACAGCAGTATATTTTAGCAAACACTGACTACCACTCTGCAGGGAAAGTGATCCTTGCCAAGCAGGAGGGCTCTGCCAACAAAGTCATCCTCTCCTCTCAAGACGGCTCTGGGATCAACCACCTGTTGTTCGCCTCCCCTGATCTGGCTGGGCAGCAGATTCAGGTATATCCAGGAAATATTAGTTTTATTCCAATTGTAATAAACAAGTTACTGAAAGGTCTGATCACTAAAGAACAGACATGTAATATTTCCAAACCTAATGTAATATGTGCTGTATTTAACTTTGTTTTAATTTGTTTTTCAGTTTGTGACTGAAGGGTCAGACCAGTCTCTTGGGAAACCGGTTGTGGAGTACTGCGTTGTCTGTGGGGACAAGGCCTCTGGTAGGAATTAAGTTGAACCTTCTTTAACATTACAATTGTTTTCAGTAGTGAGCAAAGATTTTCCAACTTGACCCTGTTTTGTCTTTCCTCTCTCAGGGCGCCATTACGGGGCTGTCAGCTGTGAGGGCTGTAAGGGTTTCTTCAAACGCAGCATTAGAAAGAACCTGGTGTATACGTGCAGAGGCTCCGGAGAGTGTGCCATCAACAAGCTCCACCGAAACCGCTGCCAGTACTGTCGCCTGCAGCGCTGCATATCGCTGGGCATGAAACAGGACTGTAAGAGTAAAATACTCTATTTACAGTTTAAGTTAACACTTTAGCCGCTTTCACACCAAGTACTTAGCCGGTACTTGTTCCCCCCGAACTCTTTAGTCCCTCGAACTGTCCTAGTAGATCACGTTCTCACCGGAATAAGTCCCTGAGGGAGGATTAGGCAAATGAAGCCGCTGACGTCACTTCTCCTTCTTCTGCTTTGGGTTCACAAAACTTTTTCGGAGTTTTAAGGGGCGTGGTTTGCAATTCGCCCAGCCAATCAGAAGTGATTAGTGTGGCCGACACACCCACGAACCATTTCCTCCTCAGGAAAGTACTACCTCGCTAGCAGGGACTATCTGGGGGTGAAAAGGTTCGCGCGAACTAGGGACTTGTTCCAGATCCTTTTTGGTGTGAAACCAAATCTCCCCCCCCTTATCGGCCTAGTTCGGGGGGAAAGTACTCCCGTGTGAAAGCACCTATTAAGTTCTCACTTATAGGATGTTTGACTCTGATTACTTTGTTTTGTCTCTAGCTGTGCAGTGTGAGAGGAAACCTGTTGAAGTGAACACCAGAGAGAAATCTGTCAACTGTGCAGCCTCCACTGAGAAAATCTACATCCGCAAAAACCTGTGCAGCCCTCTGGCTGCCACGACTACCTTCATGTCCGACAAGGAGACCGCCAGGTACACACACTTCATAAAACATGACGCCAGGTACACACACTTCTCAAAACATTTGTACACACACTTCACGCATTATTTTTGTTGTTAATTGTGCCGCATTTCCACTGCATGATCTGGCACAGCTTTACTCAATTTCCCTTGCTCTATTTTGGTATATCCATTCGCAGAATAAATGTAAAATAAAAAACTCACAATATCTTGTAGTTCAATCCAACCCCATTACTAACCACAGTCTCAAAAATGTCTGTAGGGTTGACTTGGCATCTTTCTATCTCATTGTCTTTATCTGACATAGGATTCGTAAAGATAGGATTTTGTTACATTGGATTGGATTGAATGAGACTGTACACATGTAACTAATCAACTGATGAGAGTTTGAGTTATAACTTACTCATATTGCATGGTTATATATTAAATAATGCAATGTGAAATGTGTCTTTTCCAACTTCAGGTCTACAAGTTTGCTTGAGTCAAGCATGTTGCTCAACATCCAGCAACCGTTCTGCAAGATGGAAAACACAATCTTGATTCCAGCATCCCCCGACAAGGTAACACAGTCCAACATGTCATTCCTACCTAACAATTCCTAAATATTAGTATAGATTCAGCCGATTTGACTTATATTTAAGAAATGAGTATTTGCTTGCTCATTGAAGCTGCATGTGTCTAAACTTCTGTATGATGTAAACCAGTTTTGTTTTGGTTATTCTTTCTTGAAGTAGTTCAGTGATAACCACCAATGTTTTGTTAACTAAAAAATATTCCCTTTTTGCAGGATGACCCGTCTCATGGTGACCTCGGCACGCTGGCAAATGTAGTGACGTCCCTCGCCCACCTCAACAAGGCCAGGGAAGCGAATGACAGCTGCAACGACATGATGGGAGATGATACGCTTAGCAACGGGGACAGCTCCATGACAGACCTCCAGGCAGATGAGCAAACTGCAAGTGATATTACTCGGTGAGGGAGATGTCATACAGAATCAAGAGGCTCTGTTACTGACCAGTTTCTGAATAAGTTGTAAGACGTGAGCACTAGAAAGAAACCCGGGGGCTGTTGTTCTCTGTTTGTTACAAAGCTTTAATAGAATTTCCTGCAGGGCCATGTGGTTTCTGACTCCGCTCTTTAGGACTTAATTAGATTCACCCACAGTTATTTAAAAATAAACAACATGTCATGGGTGCACTACAGTGCTGCTTTGAGTTCTATCCTTTGTTGTTGTTTCCATGTAAGCTCAAATAGAATTGATGTCTAAATGTTTTTATGTTAACTTTTTTATCTTCATTTTATTAGAGCTTTTGACACTCTGGCCAAAGTCCTGCACCCGACTGACGGCTCGGCAGGAGAGTCCCTGGAGGCCACCATGCAGCTGATGTCAGGGGACCAGTCGGGTCCTGTGGTGGAGCTGGAGGGGCCGATACTCTCTGACAGCCATATCCCTTTCAAGGTAAAACCACAGCGGACACTGACCTCTAGCCTCAGGGTGAAATCCAACTGAGACTAAAAACCGCTGCTTATGTTCGACTGAGTGCACATTTTAAAATCAAACTCTGGCTAACACCACAGTGATGTTTATTCTCTAATGTGTTTCTACAGCTTATGATGCCTTTGCCTGTGCCAGAGTACCTCAATGTCAACTACATCTGTGAGTCAGCTTCCCGGCTACTTTTTCTCTCTATGCACTGGGCACGCTCCATCCCTGCCTTTCAAACCCTCGGGTAAGCCTTCGTCATATTTCCTTTCATTGTCTGATGACACCTTTTTACTTCATTCATTAACCTGTCAGTTATAAGATGACAGTTAAATGTGCGCTTTCCGTAATGTGGCCATACAGTTCAATTAATTCCTTCTTTTTTTTTTTACAGCGGTCAAGATAATGACATTAACTTAATGAAAGCCTGCTGGAATGAGCTGTTCGCCCTCGGTCTGGCTCAGTGCTCCAACGTCATGAATGTTGGTACCATCCTAAGTGCCATTATCAACCATCTGCAGACCAGCTTACAGGAAGGTAGGAGGGTCTGCTGTTTGCTTGCCTGCGAGGTTTAAAGGGCGTCCACAGCTAGAATGATAGCTAAAAAGCGTGAGCGAGCAAATCCACTTGACAACTACTGTGTCTACTGCATGACTACAGAAGTGAACAATATCATTAGGATCACTTGGATTGATTTGATGACCGATTAAAAAGCTCACAGGAATTTAAAATCCATCTGAATTCAACAGTGCATTTGTCTCACACATTAGGGTGAAATAGTAAAATGATACACATTTAAAGGGGACCTATCATGCAAAATGCACTTTTGTACGTCTTTTATACATGAATGTGTGTCCCCGGTGTTCCAGGGAACTCACCAAGTGTCAGAAAACACAACCCTCTCTCTTTTCCTCCATACCCAAATCTCTTAAAAAGGGGCTGCAACGGATCTGATACAGACTGATCCAGATTTGAACACTTCTATGACGTCACAGAAGTGGC
>NW_011369100.1:816583-853351 GCF_000735185.1 Notothenia coriiceps | reverse complement strand
TATGCAAAGACAGTGTTAAATTGAGCGAAATGAGGAATGGCTAAAATGCATGATCTGTTTGGTATTTTGAAAAATAAAAAGTATAAATATGCCTTATATAGGTATGGTCCTACACTATATTATTCAAATATAGCATGATAGGTCCACTTTAAATAAACAGCATCTCTCTCTTCTCATCTCCATGGTGCTGAAAGGCACAGCAGCTGCAGCTCTTGGACTGTTTTCCTACGCTTATTATTCATATCCTTATCTTAATGTCTTTCTCTGCACAACGCTCAGCAGTAACAGGCCATCAGAATCCACTTTAGGGCTCGGACTCAGCTGTGCCACCGTTTACAGAACCTTATCGTCTATCAGTGTGGATGCTCACATTATATATTTGCATTTATCGCTCTTGCTGTGACCAGACCTTAGCATTTGAATACAATTGTTTTCCAAACGGGAAAACAATGTAATACAAGCTCTCTTTGTATTCACTTTGCATATAAATCTATATCAATGTCTTTCCCCTTGCATTCTTCACTCATGTTTTCTTTTATTTCCTACAGATAAGCTGTCACCAGATCGAGTGAAACTAGTAATGGAGCACATCTGGAGAATGCAGGAGTTCTGCAACAGCATGATCAAGCTGTCCCCAGACTCCTATGAATATGCCTACCTCAAAGCCATCATTCTTTTCAGTCCTGGTGCGTTCACAACTCACCAGTTCACACAATAAGAAAGACATTTCCCAGCTCTTATCCTCCTGTTGGGGAACAATCCCTTAAAAAAGATTTACATAGAGCTAAATGAGCATGGGCTCTTGTCTGACTGTTTGCATTTGTTGTTTTTGTGCCAGATCACCCAGGCATAGATAATACTCCACAGATTGAGCGCTTTCAGGAGAAGGCCTACATGGAGCTGCAGGACTACGTGACCACGACTTACCCAGAAGACTCCTATCGGTCAGTAGGCTTTACCTCTGTGCTACATGACGGCTCATTTCAGAAAGGTTACGATGTACTGATACAGAATTGTTATATTTCTAGTTGAGGTGCAACACTGAATCAATCTTCAGGAATATAATCATTTGATTATCAATGAACCTTTAAATGTCAGAAAATGCTGTCTTCTGCTCTCAAATAGGGAGATTTCCTGCTTTTCTCTGTTTTATATAACATTAAACTGGGGTTGACTCTCAAAGTCATTGTTTGTTTGTCTGTAGCCTTTATTTAACTCGGTAAAATCCCATTGAGATCAACGATTTCTTTTTCAAGGGAGACCTGCAGCACATACAATACATTAAAAAACATTCCTGTGAACTCTAGAAACTGGGATAGATATCTTTCACTTTTTTCTGACATTTGATAGAACAAATCATTAATACTGAACATATCGTCAGAAGAATTTCTAATGAAAATCAGCAGCCATACGATTTTGCAAGACCGATTTGTGATGATATCACGAATGTACTTGCTACATGTCTCTAATTTCCCCCTCATTGCTCGCAGGTTATCCAAGCTGTTGCTGCGTCTTCCCGCCCTCCGGCTGATCAGTGCCGCTGTCACTGAGGAGCTGTTTTTCGCCGGTCTCATCGGCAACGTGCAGATCGACAGCATCATCCCGTACATCCTGAAGATGGAGTCCACCGACTACAACAGCCAGGCGGCCTCTGGGGTCTGACACCAGCTTGTGCCATTAGTAACTGAACTGGACAGCAGGCCAATCAGAGAGCTCCACAGAGCGATCACAAAGTGGTCCCAACATACTGTATTTATGGCTCAGCATCCTATGGGAAATCAGTTTTCACTCTTACCTTGCTCCAGCTTCTGACCCACCGGTCAGTAGAACTCACAAAGAGGACGAATGAAATCAGCGGCTGCGCGCCTGCCAACCTCTGCCCGTTCCGGAAGGAAACCTGGAAACCTGCATCGTAGATTGCGCTTTTTATTGTACATAGTATTTTATGCTTCATCGCGTGCAAGCCTCTCCTTTTTTCTGCAGATCTTGTTTCTACTTTTAGAAATGAGGATGGTTTGATTTTCACTGCTTTCCTACGTGGTCATGCTTTTTTTATTTTCTTATAATTATGCAGAGAAAAAAAGACTTGTCATAATGTGAGATGTTGTTATTGCAAAAAGGTTATAACCTTTATTTCTTATTTGTTTGGCAATCCAAAGGATCAGGCCGCAACACTTGTTAAATACCTGACATCATGAACGTATCGTGTATATAGATTTGTATATAGATCGCACCAAGAAGGCTAGAATGGGCATCACTTGGTAACTCATCAATCCCATCTTTTGGACAAAATAATGTGGACAGACAAAGGACAAGTCATTAAAAAATAAAAACACATTTCCACCATGTTTCTTTATTATTTACACAAGTGAGTTTTTATTTGGAATGAATATTAGTAAAGAGTACAAATGACATAGATGTGACTCCGTTTCTTGTCTCCAGATGATTTACTGTATGCATTGTTTACGTACCGACTGCAAGAAACAAGAGTAAGCTTTTCAGGTTCTTTGCTTTTAAACACTATTTTGTATTTGTGTGAGAATTCTTTTTTAAACATAAGTAGATGTTGACTCCCAAACAGCCAAAGGTACAATTATTTTGTACCCATGCTCAGTCTTGTTTGGATAACATGGTGGGTCCACAGCTTGAGTTATAATCAGCTTTCTTTGTGGATGAGGACAGGACACGTATTTTCTGTTTATGTTTTTGTTATGCCTGTCATTGCTGCAAAAATCCTCTAAATACAAAAACAGGCTCCATAAATAATGTGCCAGTTTATCAGTCTGTTCAAATTCAGACATACGTCAATAGAGTAATCGGTACCACTTTACAATAAGACTACCCTTATAAAGGATTCATAAAGGGTTTATAATTAGGTTATGAATTAGGTTGTAAACACTTTATTAATCATTAAGAACCATTTATTATCCAGGTCTAACAGTTTTCATACATCAAGACAGGCTCACTATTTGGCAAGATGACTAAGCCTTATATTGGCTACTCAGCGAGAATCAACTCAGTGAACCACAGATACCAAGGATGCTGGCTGATGAAGAAGACAAAATAAGCTAAGTAGCCAATATAAGGCTTAGCAGTACAGATAAATGTGGGCTCACTATTTGGCAAGTAACCGGTCACAGTTGCCCTGCTTATCTCATGTCTTATAAAAGCTTATTAATGATCTATAAAGTGTTCACAACCTAATTAATAAATTAATTACAAACTATTCGTAAACCCTTTATAAGGGTAGTCTTATTGTAAAGTGGTACCGAGTAATCAAATTATTAAAAGCGATTAACATTATATTTTTCACAAGTTCATCAAGCTAATCAAACTTTGACCATTGTCAATCAAAGAGATTAATGAATGTATGTCTCAACGAGTTGTTAATCCGTTTTTAAGTAAACTAAAAATAAATATGAACACATACACACAACGATTTTGGGGTGAAGAAGAGTATAAACATGTTGTCTTCTCTCCTAAATTGCATTAATCCCATAGATTTATCTACATTTTGATTTAGGGGCTTCCTTAAAAAAAAAGTGTCTCCGTTATCCGGACAATTTAAAACCCTGCATAACTCTTTGTTTTCTGTGTTTAAACAAACGTATCAAACGTGAAAAACTCGGTACAGATGCTTCATGGAACTTCAAGCCCCTGTCTGAATAACTTCAGCAGGTTGTTTACATGGTCCTTCTGAATAAATAATGCAAAATCTGTATCCTCACCAGAAATGTACTGCGGCGTTTTGTGTAACGTGACGGTGGAAGATCTCAGGCTGCTGTACAGAGGACGACAGACTTTCAGTGTGTTATTAGCAAATCAATTTTTCATCAGTGCTCTGCGGGAACAGAGGACAGCACCTGCAAGCGTTCCTGTGCTGCAGTTACCTAGAGACTGATTCCAGCTAATTAAAGCCACTGATACGACCATTAAATCTTAATGCCCAGATTAATTCTGATGCTGTTCTTAGAAGTCCAGTACATCCTGTAGCTCTTTAATTTGATTCCCCAAGGCCATATCTCCAAATCTCTCTACTCTCCCTGCATGCCATGTTACACTTGCTGTTAAAACAAAAGAGGACAGCACAGATAATCTGCAACTCCCGAAACACAAAGATATTGTATGTAACTGTAAAGGTTTAGCGATTTGTGATGCAACATGGGCTTTTGTGTTCACAGCCAGGTGGATTAGCAGGCTGAATGCATGTGAGAGAAAGGCCCTGCTGGACTGTTCCCATGGCCTCTTGGGGCTTTTAGTTTTAATGCTTCAGGGCAAGTGAGGAGATTGCTACAAAACATGGTGTCTCTTATATTAACTTTAATATAGTAATACAGATATAAAATTAGTAATTACTGCCCAACAAACTGAAGCATTCACACTTTTTTATTTTTTATTTACACATTCCTCTTTATTAGTAATATCGGTTTCTCTTGTTTCAAGCATTTTTTCGTTGAATCCAGAAATCTTATTTTTACTTTAGAAGAGATTTGTAATGTTTTAAACTCTACCAAATATCACAATTCTAGAGTCTGTCACAAAATAATAACAGCACGTTTGTTGGTTTGGTTCTTGATACAAAGTTTTGTTTACAGCTAATATACTGTACAGCTTTGACTATGGAAATTGGATAAGTTTTTGATTTGTATTTCTCTTTTTTATACAGTCTATGCTTTTCCCCATATTTTTAAACAATAGCTGTTGCATAAGAGATTTTTACTCAGGAACTGTACACTTTTGAGGTACTTTCACTTGTGCATTTCCATTTAATCTATTTTATATTTCTACTCCACTATACAGTTGTTTGACAGCTAGGAACTAATTTCCAGTTTACATGCAGCCCATGTCGATAACAAAATGATCATGCAATATAACAGATTAAACCACCACCAGCAGGCAGCAGCATATATCTTAGTTTACTAGTTTAAAGTGCTGATGACTTTAAACATTTGGCATTTTTCTGATAATGGGCATTTGAAAAAAAGAAATGTCTAGAAACTTTAATTTTCTTTTAATTGAATTACAACTTCGATTTAACTAGCTTAACAACCACTAATGACCTTATTGGCTTTGAGTTAACATGTGTAAAATTGCATGATTAATAAATCAATATCATTTATGTAATCAATATTGCAAAAGACTGACTCTTTGCTTTGTTGAGGTATAGCCTAGATCTCCACTCTCATAAATGCGACACTTCATTTGAAAGCCATTCATCATAAGACGCCATTAAGTTAAATCCCACTTCAAAACCATCATAAGCATATTGTGGGAATATCATTATTAAAACAATTCTCTTGATCACAAACTCAAATAAATAAATAAATAAATAAATAAATGTATAAGCTGTTTTTCCTCCACCAGTGAGAGGCGCTGAAGGAGTTAACCCCTCCTTTTGGACCGGGAGAGGCGGAGCTTTGTTTTTGTTGAAGAGGGCCATCAGAGTGTGTGAGAGGGAGAGAGAGGGGGAGAGAAAAGGGGCTCAGCATGGACACGAGATTAGGTCTGAGTTGTAAACTAGTCTAGAATTGAAGCCCCGGCCTCTCCGGACTGACCCACCAACCCGGGATTATTATGCCCAGCGCCAACGTGTCCGTGCGAAGTTTATCCGAAGTGGAGAAATACCTCAGCAGCCGGATGGTGAGTAATGTCATGTGAGAGTGTGTTCCGCAGCATTGTTGTGTCAGGCAGGTCCCTTACTGTACCAGCGCACATTGTTATCGGATCATCTCCACGTCATGAGAAACCGACAGCTGCGCCTCTGAAGCGGCACATTCCCCCAACAAAGAGCCTCCAACCCGGGGTACAGGCAGGGGGATTACGCAGAGAAAGAGCATGTCTGGTTCCACTGGTTGGATGTCTTCAAGTGTCACTGTGAACTCCGGGTACAAAATCCTGTTCGGCTCATAATGCGGGTGTCCACACATTTGAAGATATCCAAACGGGATGATAATCTTTTTGCGGTGCCTCACATCCAAATTACGCCTGAAACTAACGAGTATTTCACATATCGATTACTGTGGTGATCATTATATCGTTTTTTTTAGATTCATTCTCTGGGCTATTAAATGGTATAAATTATAGAAAAAGGCCCCCTACATCCCAGAGCATGAATTGATGTCTTTACATTGCCTGTTGGTCGACAGTTCAAAATAATAATTACAAAAAAACATGTAAAGTCCCCATGGGTGAAGCTGGATCCATTGAATTTGAGTTAAACAAACTCATATGATTTATTATGATAATATATTTGTTATACTATTTTAATAACCTAATGTTGCAGCTCTAATTAAAATGTATAGGCAAGGGCTATAGTAATTTTGATGGGTGTTGTTTCATCCATATGTCAATTCCTTTCTGTAGTTTGGATGTTCTATGGAATTGCAGTGTGTTTCTATGTGTTATCCTCTAGCCAAAAAAGACGGAACAAGCATTTTTTGTCATCTAATCTAGTTTTTCAAGAGTAAATCTGACCTCATCTTAATTGTCATGCACTCAGGACTCATGTTATCTATGTATGTGAACTCTGTAATGAGTGAATTGTTGGTTTCGTTGAGATTGAATTCAACACCTATCACAAAGAGGGGATTGAAGTCACATAGAGAAATGTCCAGATAACTATCAAAGTGTATCTTATTTATATGTTTACAGAGAAATGTAGAAAATCAGTAAATGAATGAATGAAACTCAAAGCACTAATTGGTCTGAAAGTGCTTTATAATATGTCCAACAAACAACTCCGTCTATTCTTAACCATTGTGTCAGATAAGTATGTGAACTCTCGAATGAGTGAAGTGTAGGTTTCGTTGAGATTTAATTCAACGCCTGACACAAAGAGGGGATTGAACTCACATAGAGAAATGTCCAGATAACTATCAAATTGTATCTTATTTATATCTTTAAACAGAAATGTAGACAAATCAGTATATTCATTAATGAAACCCAAATCACCAATTTGTCTGAAAGTGCTTTCAAATATGTCCAACAAACAACTCCCTATTGTTAACCATTGAGTCAGATAAGAAAGATAACAACCTCTAAAGCATCTTTTAATATCACAAGTAACAAGTCAGGTGTCGTGCAGCAGGTTGTTTCTCTTCCCAGTTTGTGTATGAGCTTCCAGTGCTGCCACTCCTGTCAGCCATACTCTTCAAAGGGATCCTGCATCCCAGAGAGAGAGAGAGAGCGCTGGCAGCTTTTCTTTAACCGGTTTAGCTCCTATTAAAACTGCCATTTGAACAATTGCACATACATTCAGATTACAGGAGCTCTGATTGGTGATAAAGGAATGAAATTAAATAACATTTCCCCTGGAGTAAAGCTTGAAAGATATTCAAACAAATATTTGGAGCCAGCTCAAGTAAACAAGTATTCGGTTGTGGTTTGATTGCCATCACAATATAATGGGACAACATATCTTAGGATTTGGCTGGTTTATTACCTCTGGGCTGTGTAATTATGTGTTTCCTTCATTTGTTGGGTTGCAAAGGACATTCCTGTTTGGTTCCTCAAAAAAAAAGCCATTGCCCAGCAGATATAGTGGCTTACAGGCCAAAGATGATGCAACGCCTCATTCTGAGTCTTTAACCCTCTCTCTAGATCAGGGGTGTCAAACTCAAGGCCCGGGGGCCAAATCCGGCCCGCGACTTCATTTGATGTGGCCCGCAAGAATTGCAAAGAATATAATACGTTATTATACAGTTAAATGCAACTTTACAGACGACATGTCCCACAATGCATCGCGCACTGTGACATGCGCACTGAAGAGAGAATTATTTGCCCTGGGCTTCTGCTTTCAGACGTAGTTAATTACTGAGTTATTACCCTATCTGATAATAATCCAATTCAGAGGCAATAATACATTATATTGTATATATTATATATTTATATAGTTACAACCGGCCCTTTGAGTGCAACCATAATGCTAATGTGGCCCGCGATGAATTTGAGTTTGACACCCCTGCTCTAGATGGTGGCTCTGTAGAGATGTACGTATCATTTCCCTCTGACTGTCCTCACATGAACCCTCTGCCAACCTGTAATGGTTTTCTAACATTAATGTCACCAGGAAAAAGCTTAACAATACATCAGTATAATAAGCAACCTTTTAATAGTTACCTTCTTTATGTTGTAAATCATTAACTGGCAGCTATTGTCCCTTTTTTTCCCTTTATAAATTCATGTTTAATGTCTCAAGAGCCTAATCACTAATCCTGCTACGCCTTTGGCTCTATTCACTCTCCAACTTTGAATCAGTGCTTTGAATTTAGCTGCATTTTATCTTAATTGAATCCCATTAAATACTTTCTCAGTCCACGGGGGCAGGCAGATGCTGGGAGTGTTAATGGGCCATTGATTTAGTCCAGGACCAGTTTTTTTACGAGATAATAATGAATATGCCTTAAGCAAGTCACTCCGCTGACCTCATGGGGATTACTCATTCAGGGAACTCATGACCTCAAACTCTGTTGCTAGTTTTATTTCCTCTGTTGTTCTGAAGAGGCATACTTCTTGGCCTCTGTAGAAAAAGTTTTGCAATCAAACTGTGGTGCAGCTGTGGGACGCAGATGAGAGGAGGGGGAGGAGATGCTGGGTCAGCTCTCTGCAATCAAAGAGGTGCTCCCTGTCGCTCTCCCTCTCTGCTTTTCTTCCCCTCTCCCTCTGTGAGCTGTGAGAGTGTCTGTATCCATGAGGATCAGCTGGAGGGAATACCAATAAGCACTGCAGGCTTCTTCCCCTCTGTGGCTCTGTTCTCTCTTCAAGGGACGGTTTTGTTCCATCTAAATGAGTCTGCCAGCTCTTTCGGTGTGTGTGTGTGTGTGTGTGTGTGTGTGTGTGTGTGTGTGTGTGTGTGTGTGTGTGTGTGTGTGTGTGTGTGTGTGTGTGTGTGTGTGTGTGTGTGTGTGTGTGTGTGTGTGTCTGTGTGTTAGAGTATGTGTGTGTGTGTATGTGTTTGAGAGTGTGTGTGTCTGTGTTTGAGAGAATGTGTGTCTGTGTGTGTGAGAGACAGTGTGTGTCTGTGTGTGTGTGTGTGTGTGTGTGTGTGTGTGTGTGTGTGTGTGTGTGTGTGTGTGTGTGTGTGTGTGTGTGTGTGTGTGTGTGTGTGTCCTAGCATTACTATACTTGTGGGGACCTACATCTGTTTACACAGTCCCTCGCCTTCCTTATGGGGACAAAATGGAGGTCCACATGAGGGGAATCATTAATTTTAGGGTGAAGACTTGGTTAGGGTAAAGCATGTGTTGGTTATGGTTAAGGTTAGGATAAGTCTCCAGGAAATGCATGTAAGTCAATGTAATGTCCCCTGAAGTGATGTATACATGGTATGTGTGTGTGTGTGTGTGTGTGTGTGTGTGTGTGTTCAGGGTTTTGACAGTGAGAATAAGTTTCCCCCTCTGCACCACTCACCACAGTCTCACAATTTTTATCTAATTTCCTCTAATGACCGCAAACACCTGTGCCTTTGCATGTGCTGCAAGACCTGAGTGTGAACTGATAATCTCACAAGATTAAATATGTGAGCTTTTGCAAACTTTACTTCCTCGTAACGGGGACAATGCCTTCCTGTTTGCATAAGAAAAAACTGTGTTTTTCAGAGACGCCTTTAACAGGGAGGGCAGTGAGTTTAACATTAAACTGACTCACTTTCTGTAAATCCTGCTTATCTGAAGAACCAATATTTATCTCACTAACGCCGCTCAGTACTTTTACTGCACCAATTTTGAATAATCTATGTGCTTTCACCACACTCCAGTTCAGGACTTTAGTGCTTTAATGCTTTGCATGTTTCTTCCTCTGCTGCGGTAAAAATATCTGTTTTTTCATGAAAAATGAAATCACTCACTTGATCATTGATCCAAGAGAGAGCTCACTGCAGTGCAAGATAAGCCGCATCTGCAGTTTCTATCAACTCCCTTTGCCCCCAAATGTTACTGAGATTTGGACGGATTTTTCCAGCAGAACAACACACGCTCTCTGTTGGGCTCAGATTGAGGCTAATGCAGTTGGATCTTTATGTTATGCTGTCTAGCCAGGTCAAAGCATTTTAAATGGGTCATGGTGTTGGACAGACGCTGTTTGGCTGTTTGCTATGTAGGGCAGCATGGGGGACAGGGGGCTCAAACAGGGCTGAGGTGTAAGAGAGGCACCCCGGGGCCACCCTGTAGATCCTGTTGGAGGAGATGATGATCGGGGTGATGTGTGCTGCTGTGCCCTCTCTTTGGGAGCGTCCGCCTTTTGTTCTATTTCTTTCATCGTATCTGTTTTGGTTGTCTACATTTTGTCTCTCACTTTCGGTCTGTCTTTCTGCTTCTAATCTCCTATCAAACTAATATCAATGGGTTAGTCAAACAGTAGTGGCTTATTCATTTCAAAGACAACATTTTTCTCACATTGGTAGTGATAAAGCAGATTTTAGGCATATGATCAGTCAGATGGGTAAATCAAATTCTCACTTTGTAATCTGTAGGAGGTCATCCTTTAGCTTGAAGACAGCCATACGGGTATTAGGATGGAGATGGAAACTCCATAATATCAAACTCTAACCAGTATTGAATCTGGGATGTTTCAGTAAAGGGCTGTCCACATAACTGTCAGATTTTACTGTTGCCATCTGCCTTTTTGTAGCGGCTTTTCCCCTAGTTCCTGGGCTTTCCCCCCTCCCGCCAGCCCTAGAAGTCCTTTAATCCTCTCCCTGTTCCAGCCCTCTACCTCTGGAGAATGCCTGCATAACTCCCTGGGAGTAACGGAGTAAAAAGTAGGGCAGCTCCTCAGCATATTTCGGAGGACATTTTTCATCAGCATGAGTCTATTTCATTTAGCAGAGCCACTCACCCAGAGAGACCCTCACATTTCTCCAGCGTTTAGCCAGCGTGGGCAGAAAACCTTGAGTAGCTTTAATGGAAATTAGCCTATTAAATTTCTTATAAAATGAAGATAGTCGTATGTTACACACGTTTTTGGGTTTGAGTGTGTAACATCTGGGTTGAGTTATGAGTGTTATATGAGCTGCTCTCGTGAAACATGCCTCATTCTGCCAAAAGCATTCTTTTTTTAATTTTATTAGAACAATCGTAGGCCCATCCTTCCAGCTGTGTGAAACTCTTTCGGCTTGACATTCGGTACTACAGGTATTTTCCAGCAGGCTTCAGCAGTGATTCATCAATGGCTGCCAGCCAGGTCACAATTTGATCTATTCTACTCTCATCCGGAGTATGTGATACCAGCACCTTGAAGCAATAGAAATACACCCCTGTTTTCTCTGACCCCTGCTTTACCAAGAGAGAGTATTGAACATTTCAAAGTTAAGGCTGTGGTAGGAGAGTGCCTGAGGAGCCAGCTTAGTTCCAGTCCTGGATAAATAGCATGCAGTCTAAGCTGTCTGGTGGAACAGGCAGCTCTTTGTTGTTTGAAAACTAAAACGATTGGGTAATATGAACAACCTACTCACAAGCCTGCTCTATACTTCCGCTTGAAGAAGGAGGATATTAAGCCTCTCTTTCTTTGACAAACAGGTTTGACAAAAAGCAGGACTTATGTATGAACCTGATTGTTTTGACAAGAGTTATTGTTTGCGCTCCGGAGGGAGCAGGATTGTGATTGGACGCGGGGCTCCTCAGGCTATAGGTCAGGCCAGTGAATCCATATGCAGTAGCTCGCTCATCAGAGTCCTGGACAGAGCAGAGGTAGGACATGACAAAGTGCGCTTTTTTTCTCTGAAGACAAAGCGTCCTGTGTTCAAGAAGGACAGATGCCAGAGAGGGGGGTGGGGGGTGGGATGAGGACAGAGGCTGAATTACCCCAGGCATTGATTGCATTCTCTGGTTACAAACTATGCATAAAGTAGCCTATGTGATATGTACAGTATAATTATAGGCACTATAATATTACAACTACTATTTGTAAATGTGTTCATGTACTACTAGTAGTTATTATTACTACAGCCATGCTAGCAGTTGGTTTAGCTGTACTTACTTTGATTCAAATACTAGTGCTAGCATCATAACCTGCTTATGTTTAGCAGCATTTATATCTTAGTGTAGTTGGTTAGCATGCTAACATTTGCTAATTGGCTAAACTTGGCCACATGATGGTGTTAGGGCGGTGGTGGCGAAGTCCATAGGCAACTGGAAGGTCACCAGTTCAAGTCCCGGAAAGACCAAGTGCTACCGAGGTGTCCCTGAGCAAGGCACCGTTCCCTACACTGCTCCCCGGGCGCCGTACATAATGGCAGCCCACTGCTCCTAACACAAGGATGGGTCAAATGCAGAGACCTGGGAGGCGTGTGGTGCAGTGGGTTGTGCGTTGGTATTCGGATCAGGGAACAGGTTCAAACCCCACTGCAGTCAGCATGTCGTTGTGTCCCTGGGCAAGACACTTCACCCAAATTGCTCCTGTGGGGATTGCCCACAGTATGGAGTATGTAAGTTGCTTTGGATAAAAGCGTCTAAAAAGTGACATGTAATGTCTGGCCAGCTGCGAAAAAGTCAACCCGTGTTTGTTGGGATAGTTTAGTCTGTACCAAATTATTGAACCGAGAGATAGACCGACAAACCGAAACACCTACAGATGTACAGACAAACACAAAGACGGGCGTTTCCAACCATAAATCCAAAAACAAGTTAATTGTCTGTGTTACTTTATAGGGAAACTACATTCTAGTACACAATGGAGAAGTCGGCGATGATAAATCAAATTCTTGCTCACTGGTATCACCCATGAAAACTGGTTTGACTGGTTGATTACAGTAAGTGTGAGGTCATGGCAACAGCAACCAAACGGGAATGTGTAACTGGATAACTTAAATCCAACTGGTTTGACAGAGGACTGAGAATGTATTTCTTATGTTATCCTCTGTTTGTGTACAGCAGTGTACTCATACTTAATCACTGTATTATTGGTTAACCCTGTCTTTAGTTACACCTGACAGTCACATGTCGAGGAGTGTCAGTGTGTGGTGAACGCGAGGCATTTGTCAATTGTAAAGGTACTTAGCTTGCAATATGTAAGCATCATGTGTTGTTGTGGGAATGCTAAGCTGGATTCAGCCCTAAGCCTGCCTGAGTTAGCTGTGATCAGTTTATTTGCTTGAAACTAGTGGTGTTACATTTGTTAAGGATTATTGCAGCTTTGTACAGTCCATAGTGCTTGTTGTACAACACTTGGCATTAGGCTCTATCAGCTTACATATCCTGTCCATACACTGGTGTTGTGCTATTACACTTGAGGTGCAACTCATGTTCTAAAAATGCTGCTCCGAAAAAAGAAAGAAAGAAGAACATACTGTATGTCTTCACAGCTTTCGTCTGTTTCCCCTTCTATGTGAAGTTGTTATGTTTCCTTTCATAGTTGAACTTGCTTACTTAAGCCACATTTATTTAGTTTCACTTCCTGAAGTTTATAGCCGACCTCTCACACTATTGACATGTCAGTCAATAGTGTAATGTTGAACCTTTGTTAGGAGAATGGTAATTTACTGTATAAACAGGGGGAAATGTCTTGAAAAGGGATCTCCTGTGCATCATGGCCTTATTTGAGATTATCACTGACCACCTACATTTGATCCACGCTCCACTTTTCTTCTACACACATTAATAGTTGGTATCTGAATGTGTCAAGTGTGCTATAATGTAAATACAACAGGATTAAATTCTGGCTTCTAAAACATAACGGATGCTCCAAATAAGAGCATTACATGCCCACCCAGATGGTCTCACTGTGGCAATAGCAGGAAACTAAATAGATCAGAGGCCTTGCTCTGTATTAATGTAGCGAAGAAGAGCACACGTCAAAAACGGCAATAATGTTTCATTACCCAGCGCTTTTCTTTTCAGCCATTGTTCGTAACATCTCACTCACAAGCCACCCATCTTGATGTTTTTAGTCTATTAAATGGCCGACATGAATGCCAATTTAATGCTTCAGACGGTGCAAACTGCACATAACACACGTTGTGAAATGGTCACAAACAATCGCTTTCCAGAGACATAAAAAGACACCCATGGGGCATAACAACTCTTTCAGATCAAATTCTGGAACCACCCTCAAGTTTGACCAAATTATCCAAACTTCCTGATAAATGAGAGTGAAAATAATACATTTGATACAACTGTCCATTGGACTAGAGAGCTCCTTATCAGAAGCCACCACTTGTAGTTTTCCATACACACTATAGTTTCGTAATGTGAAATGTGTCTCTTAAAGGAGTATGAAGATTATGTGAGATGAAATAACATAATTATAGTATAAACTAGGAAATGAGGTCCAATTTGAAAGTGAATGAAATGCTCCTTTGGGGTTTCATGTATTAATGCATACAATGGGAAATGTAGTTGCTGTTCTAAAGTAGCTCCAAGATCATTTCTGCAATTGCTCCCTATCTAATAAAGTATGTTTATCTGATTGTTGTTTCTTCTACTCGTAGGACCGGAGTGCTGAGGGCAGTTTCGCGAGCATCTCCGGGTCAATGCGGCGGGGCTCTTCAGAGACCAACCTGGACCTGGATCTGACCGATGGAAGTCCTGGTCTGGGCTCCGAGGTCGTGCGTAGCCGGTCTTGCTTGGACAGCCTCCAGCAGAAGATGCTCAAAATCACGGAGCAGCTGAAGATTGAGCAGACGGCCCGGGATGAAAACGTGGCAGAGTACCTGAAGCTGGTGAACAGCGCCGACAAGCTGCAGGTCGGGCGCATCAAGCAGGTGTTTGAGAAGAAGAACCAGAAGTCCGCTCAAAACATCGCCCAGATGCAGAAAAAGCTGGAACAGTACCATCGAAAGATGAAAGACAGTGAAACCCACTACAGCCCATCTCCTCACCCGTTGCCTGTCAAACACAGCACCATGCCCAGGGAGTCGCCCAGACAGCTGCTGAAGGACATGACGGGCAGTGGCCGACACCCAACCATGGACAAGATCAAGACCATTGGCCCAGGTGTTTCCCTCTCCCCTCCTTTCTTCTTCAGCAAGCCTAGAGAGTTCGCCAACCTCATCCGGAACAAGTTTGGCAGCGCTGACAACATCGCCCACCTCAAGAACTCTCTGGATGCTTCCCCCACGCTGCCCACTGACACTGCCAGCAAGGGACTTAGTAGCAGCACCTCCATGGTGGGCAAGCCCAAGTACCCCAGTGATGATGAATGCTCCTCGGGGAGCGCCTCCATTTCAGCAGATAGTAACGGGAACCCAGCGGGGCTGACTCCGGGCCAGCAGGCCAAGGACGACAGCCAGGGCAGACTAGCTCTGAGCCTGGAGGAGGTGAGGGAGATCAAGGAGGCCCAGAGCCAGCTGGAGGAGGATATGGAGGAGATCAAGGCTCAGTTCAAAAGGGAGTATGGCATCATCAGCCAATCACTGCAGGAGGAGCGATACAGGTATGTTTTTATTACTTAATTATATAATTTGGATACAATATTGGTTCTTTATTGTGCAAGTATGGTGAGGGCATTAATTAGAGATGGGTTGTTGGATCTTTCTGATGTCAGCCGGTTTGCAGTTAGCACCCGGGCATTAGTATCCTTCTTTCCCATATTTTTAAATCTTAGTATCCGTTTGCCTGAAATGCTAGCAGAGGCATTTGTGGTTTTACACCCAAGTGAGTTGAAGAGCGAGTCTGTTGTGTTAGATCGGCCCACTCTCTGCAGAATCATCCAATAGGACAATGCATAACTAACTAAGCTTGCATGTAATTTCCCCTTGGAATGTTGCCACAGACACCCAGTTTGTAATACTGGAAATGAATGGGCTTTCCTCAGTGGGCCAGAGCCTCAATTACCATTGTGTTCCCCCAGTGAGCAACCTTTTTGATTTCCACGCATGTTTGAGACTTACTTATCTGATTTCTGACTTATAGAGAGACTAGCTATCTTCACAACTATCAATTGAAATGTCCTATGCCAAGAAATAAATAGTAAATAAATAGAAATGTATTCCAATGATAATATTCTTGATTATTACTTCATTCAAAACACCTTCTAATGTTACGTCTATTCTCTAAAAATGTAAACAAACATGCCATTTGTAGTGAAGTATTTCATACACAGTATTCAAATCGGACATTTCTGCATCCTGTGCCAGGTACGAGCGCTTAGAAGATCAGCTGAACGACCTGACAGAGCTTCACCAACATGAGATGACTGATCTAAAGCAGGAGCTGGCCAGCATCGAGGAGAGGATCGCGTACCAGGCTCAAGAGAGGGCCAGAGACATACAGGCATGTAACGGGAGAATCACTCAACAGTAAACGTTCTGCAAAGTTTAGCCTTTGCAGAGCGTTTAAATGCACTAAAACCTATATAACACACTACAGCAAAGGAAACGCCCAGAAAAGCAAAAATAGGGCCACTTTAAGATAGAAGCATATTAAAATGTATAGTTTTAACACTTCCACCAAGCTTCTCTAAATCCCATAATGAGTCTACTGTAATCAGGCTAAGGACATTACCATATAGAGGCGAATGCATTAGTGGCCTACGTACAATCGTTCCCTTCATGAGATAACACTCTGAAGGGTACAAAGTGTGTTTTGTCATTTGACATTTATCTTCTCTGTCCCTCTGCTCATGCATAATGAATCTCTAATTGAAGTTTGATTAATTAAGGGTCAGCAAAAAGCCCTTTAGCCATTTTGGAAACATTCAGACTCTCATGGTTCTTCTCTCTCTTTTTAGGAGGCTCTGGAGTCGTGTCAGACGCGAGTCTCCAAGCTGGAGCTCCAGCAGCAGCAGCAGCAGACGGTGCAGATCGAGAGCCGTGACGCCAGAGTGCTTCTGGGAAAAAGCATCAACATCATGCTGGCCATCATCACCGTCATCCTCGTGTGCGTCTCCACTGCTGCCAAGTTTGCCGCTCCACTGATGAGGAGCCGGCACCATGTGGTAGTTACCGTACTGGGAGTGTGTTTTTTGACCATTTTCTGGAAGAACTGGGAGCGTTTACAGTACGCCATCGACAGGTTGTTAGTGCCTGTCTGAGAGTGAAGGGTGCACACTGACAATAACACTTCAGAAACATGGACGCTGTCTGGTGTCAGGATAGGACTGTCTCAGAGGATTGGTTGTACAATCGTCAGTAGACACGATCGCCACGCATTTACAGAAGTCATTGTTTTTTAAAGTCGAACTGCAATTAAATGTAGGTAATTTTTCTCTTGTGTAGAACTTGAATGTGTTGCTAACATTTTTCATTAACCTTTAAAATAATATTTATAACAGTTAAAATAATTAATAAATTGTGTTACTTCTCTAAGGTTTGATATGAATTCATCACAAGAAAATAGTCAAGGATCAAGAAGGGTGGAAAGAGTTGCATAAGACTTACTTTTCCCTACAGATTTTGGGGGAAATATTATTTGAAGAGGTCACATTAGGCCACGGATAAATGTTTCTCATGTTGCTTCTGTTTGACTTGAACATCTCTCCATCTGTTAGAAATCATGCACACACAAACAAAACCTCAAGCTTGTTATGTTGTTGGCTAACGTTACGAAATGCTATTGTCACCTTGATAAGAATAGTTGGACATTTGGGGAAATGCGTTTATCTCTGTTACGCTAGATTCCATTTAAATATGATGCTGCGGTTAGCTTAGCTTAGCATAAACAATCGAAAGAGGGAAACAGCTAGCCTGACTCTTTTCTGGGAACAAAATCCATTGAAAAACTGACAAATGAACACGTCCTGTTTAATCTTTACAAAAAACTAAGTGTTAAAGTGACATTTTCTGGGTAATGTGACTGACTTTATTCCAGGAAGTAACTGCTTCGGGGACATAACCTATTACATGTACTTTTGACACTCTTACACAGTTTGTTTTTAGATGCTCCGAGGCAGATTTTGTTGCCACCATTACCTTTGCACAGGGACATGCTAGCTATTTCGCCATGTTTACAGTCTTTATGTTAAGATAAGATAATTGGCTACTCATTGTAGATTATTTCAAACCCGGGATATGTTGTTATCTGGCTGTTATGTGCTGTAAACACTTGACTAACTAGGTGCTCTGTAACTGCATATTTAGCATACAGACCGCAGAGTGGTATGAATCCACTTATGTTATACTCTGCAAAAAAATCAATAAGCATATTTCCCCGAATGTTTTTCAATTGCTTGAAATGAAGAATTTACAGTCTCAAGCACAGAGGCAATAGACATCCTGTTTTTAGGTGTTTTCTTTTCCGTATCTTTGTCTGCCCTGTGCGGTCCGTCGTCTCTTAAAGTTTGTTCTGTTTACCGATGTTTAAAGTGCAATATGTTTAATTTCTAAGAGCACTGTTTTTAAAATGGTATTTTAGGAGTGAGCATTTACGTCAATGTTTTACAGTGATAGGGCGCTGTGGGGTGGGGGAAGTGTCATTAATGTTGGCATAACAGATCCATAACCACTGAAGCCTCTGCAGTTAAAAAACACACACACACACACACACACACACACACACACACACACACACACACACACACACACACACACACACACAGCTCTCTTTATGTCTTATGGGTCTGATGTTTGTATTTTATTAATAATGTGAGTGAGAGGCGATGGATTATACTGTGATACAAGGCCTTTTTCTGAGGAAAAATGCAATTCGTTTTGTTCTTACAGCCTTCAGTACAGGCTCTGAGTGATGATCTACGAGCCAATTTTTGACTGATTAATGTATTGTTTTTGTCTTACTAACATTGCCTATGATGATCTCATATGAAGCTAAGGACCACTTTTTAATGTTCGTCTGCCATAATAACATGTTTGTGTTAATACTTGTCTTCTACCTACTGTATTATATTTCTCTCTTCCTGTTTAGGACATATTTGAGGACGTTTTACTGATGAATACATATCTGGTTTATATTCTCTATTCCTCTCTGATGCACTACGTTATCAATCAGTTGTATTTCATGCATTACGTGCCTTTGTCTTACACTCTGTTAAATTAAAAAGCCTTTTTAATCATCTTGTGACGGAGTTGTTGTTTATTTTTGTCTAGCTGGATGATAATGTGTGTGTGCGTAGCACTGCGCTTTTTAGATTCGTATGTTAAGTAGTTGAGTAGGTAAACATTTCCTGGGAAAAGTCAATACTGTACAATGCTGTTACTCACAGAAAAAGTGTGTGTGTGTGTGTGTGTGTGTGTGTGTGTGTGTGTGTGTGTGTGTGTGTGTGTGTGTGTGTGTGTGTGTGTGTGTGTGTGTGTGTGTGTGTGTGTGTGGCAAAGTCTAATTCAAACAGGAAAAATGTATGTAAATATAATATTGTGATAAGTAGTTCATAACTGTCACCCAACAGCTAACCTGGAAATCAAGCAGACAAATAATATATTTCAAACATTTAACAAATTATTTTGCATGTGATGGCTAAAAAAGATGAGGGCACAAAGCCATGTGCAATCTGTAGTGCACAAAAAAACGAATTGTTAATATATTTTTATTATACAGTTTTTAAACAAACATTATCATCCGAGAATTGAATCAATGCGAATGAGGAAAACTGTAAAAAGAAAAGAAGACGGGTTGTTTACTCACTATAACTCTGAAACTGGGAACACTCTTTCTAAATAAAACTGCTGTTTTCTTTATTTTCCTCTCAGACGTTTGCTCCCGAGGTACGAACATATCAAAATGTAATATGAATACAGTTTCTAAAGTAAATTTGTACACAACAAATATGTGCTGCTCTCTCACTACTAAACACTCTCTCCTTCAACACCACTAGAGGGTGATGGTGCTGCACTGTAGACACAAAACAGAGACGGAGAAAACATATAGGAAGGCTGGAGCATCTCACTCAGCCTAATAGCAGAAACCAGATTTCCTGCATGATTTATATCTAAATTATTAATTTAAAGGTCACACTCCACTTTTTCATGTCTTTTACATCAACATGTGTCCCCTCTGTGTAAAGAGATTCTGAAAGTTTCAGGAAAAAAGATTTGCACTCTTTTTCCCCTGATCCATTTATATAAAAACCTGTCTGAAAATGAGCTGATCAGATTTTGGCCACTTTATGATTTCATAACGTTTTTTTGGCTTGTGTAACCATTAGCCAACCACCAACCAAGGCCAACCCCTATCCCCTGAATCTCCTCCTAGAGCACCATATTGTGTTCTTTTTAACCAAATATCTCTCAGAGGGGCGTGGGGAGTGGCTCCTTATTTTCATCTAAAGTAACAGACAGAGAATCAGCACTTTTGAAACAGGGCTGAAACAGAGGGGATTATGGGATGCTGCAATGGGTGATCTGTTTGGTATTTCGAGCCAAACACTTCAGAGACATGTTTTGTATATATCTGAGACCTGTAATATATTGATGAAAAACAGTATAATAAAAAGTAATCATTAAAGTAAATGGCACAACTTCACACATTTAGACAGAGACAACACTTTCCTTTGGCAGGGATATCACTAGCAAAGTGGAAGAGTGGCACCCTCTGCTGTTGTACCAAATTAACATTAAAAAAGATTTTCTACAATTTTCCAAAGTGCACACCATTTATGCTCCATCGTAGAATATTTCTGCATACTTTCATTAACATTAAATCTAGGTCATATTGTACTCCATGCTTTGAACAGGAATGCTTTCTGCAAACTGTAACTGTAACTGTGTCTGATGTGGTTCCCATCAGGGTGGATGTTGTTACCCAGGATGCATATGATCCAAGAGAGATGGATAAAAACTGTTAAAGTTCCTTTTATGATCACCTCGCCAAGCTGTTACAGCATACGTCGCTCCAACAACATCACGCCGCCATATGTTGTGAAATATCACCTTAAAATACCATAAAACATATCCCACGTTTTTATCAATACAAACAGCTTCGATATCACTGCTGGGTATCACTGTCGGGGAGCAGTATGGGCACACAAACACACACATCCAGAGAAAATGAAGCTCATGCACGGTTAAATTCAGCCGCAGTGCCATATGGGTCACCTGGCAGAGTGGTGTGCACGGTTTAGTGTGCGTGACTAGTGCCTGCCTGCATGCCATCTAGAGGCACAGACACACGGTGAGACACACAGAAAATCAGGATGATGGAGAGATAGCTTAACTGAGGATCTCAGGCACTCACACAATGTTCCCGTACTTTATAAGAGCTTAAGTTTTGGAGTGGAATTGGGAGTTTTGTGCACATTTATCTGTGTGTAGGACGGGTTGTGTTTTAGTGCATTTGTGAAGCAGCTAAGGTGGAAAAGAAATATTCAGATTGGTGTGACGCAGAGATTCTGACTAATACACACATGCACACAGCCACCCACACACACATACAGAGGCTTAAAAACGGGGATTATGAGCTATATTTGTAGGTGTGAACGGAAAGCAATATTTTCTTTCCCAATCTCTCTCTCTTCTCTGTATTATGTGATCTGAAAAGTGAGCGCTTCCTTTGATGTGTCCTATGTTTTCCATTGAGCTCTCTTGTGGCTCCTGGTGCTCATGGCCTATTCACTGGCTCCATAATGAGCTGCTAATTATCCCAGGACCTCATCAAGTCTCTTTGGGCTCCGCAGCTAAGCCTCCTCCTCACACAGGTTGGCATGGTGACCGTAGGGGATGGGACCAGGAGGCCACCAAAAGCACCACCACAGCTTCACTCCCAATCTCCTTTACTGAGGGGGAGTGAGAGGGACACGTTTGATTTTATTCTCCCCTTAAGCCGAGCGAGAGAGTGGGAAGTGTGCGGATATCATTTAGCTTTAAGCATGGATGGTGAACATTTTAGTTGTAAGTGTGTGTTTATAAATGAATACATAATGTGAGTGTGTTTTACTCAGGGGTGGAAGAAGAACACAGATATTGTACTAAGAGGAACTACAGTGTGAAAATACTCATCTACATGTCAAAGTCCTGCATTTCAAATCTTAATTTAGTAAAAGCACAAAAGTACTGGCAACGAAATGTACTTAAAGTATCAAAAGTAAAAGTACTTATTGTGCACAATAGCTCAATTCAGAATCATGTATATTAAATTACTGGGTTAATATCTTTGATATATTAATGTGTTCTTAAAAGCGGGTAAATGTGGAGCTGCTTTTAATTAATTTAAATACTACTGCTGGGTGTCTTTACCTATATTTATATTTCATAGTTTATTCATATTTTGCATTAGCTAATTATCTGAATCTGTAAATTAGCCAGTAACTCATTTTGTTAAATACATGTAGTGGAATTAAAAGCACAATATTGGCTTCTAAATGGTAGTGGAGCATAAGAATAAAGTAGCACGAGAAAACAATACTCAGTAAGGTATACCCAGAATTGTACTTTGGTAATATACTTGAGTAAACTTCCTTCAATACATTAGAGCACTGGTTTTAGTCCCGCATGATTTGATATTATGGGAAAGTTGTGACCTCTCTTCCACGCTGATTTACCCTCCTCTGGCAGCACGGGGCCCATCCCATTTCCTGTTGATGGTGTCATGGAAACAGGCCATATTCCCTTGCTCTGCTTTTGCACTATAACATAAAAATGTGCCCTGCATCGAGCAAACAGCCACAGTCTCATTCCTCTGTGAGATCTGCAGCTGTGACCAGAGACTGCAGTGATGAATACTGAGAATCAGCCGGTGGGAAATTCCTGATTCATGGCAACATTTATCATCAAGGTCTTCGTATAAATCACCTTTTAAAATGCCCTAAATCAAAGGCACCTTCAGTTTATTTTAGTTGCTAGGCAACCGTAGAGTGCCACAGTGATGCTGGGAGTTAAAGGCTGGCAGCCCGGTGGTGTAGAGACGACTGTGGGGGTGAATCACTGTCTTTTACAGCTCTGAGGTTACATAGCTGACAGTGACAATGATACACCGTCACTAGAGAGTAATTAGACACCCTGCTCATCCCTCTGGTGCATCCACCAGCTAATTATGTTGGCCCAATGGCTGTAGTGCGGCTTGTGCTGTGTGACCACTGACACTGGACGGACATCATAATCAGTTCTTAAAGGTAAAATAACAACATCTGGCACTTTTGCCCTTAGAATGAAACATTTGCTTGTTTGGGAAATAATAGTTTCATTCTGCTCTATCCATCAATGTCCATGAAGTCTAATTAAAGTCTGAATGCCATATGGTTAGTGTCTACTTGATTAAAACACTCTGGGGCCCTGATACAAAAATTAGCTTTTTGGCCCATTTCCCCCACCTCCTGCTCCCTCTGCTCCGTGTGCAATGAATCCATCATCTCCAAAGTCCTATTAGGAGCACACTGCAGCTGGAGACTGAGTTAACAACAAGTACAACCTGTTCCAGGTTTACTAACAACCTAGCTTTCCGATAGGACTAAGCTCCATGTAAACACAAACAAACCAAACATGGGCATTAGGAGTCTTCAGGTAGTTGCCATCTTTACCCAGTTGGGAGATACACTTCGAATGTACATATGTGCTCTGATGTTGATATGATGTTTGTCCGAATGTTGTCTTAATGGTTTTTCCTCTAATCCTAAACACTTACTCAAGAGGAAAATAGTCAGTCTGATTTCTCAGATTTTAAAGAGTCTGCAGCCATGCTAAACGCTGAAGACAAAACAGTTGAAGCTGATGGCAATGTCATTCAATCCTAAGAACTGTTACATGATGTGTATTTTGTAAATTGTTTAACTTTTTATTATATTTTTTATTATATTATAACTCTTTTTTTTTAACTAAGTACTTTTTAATGCATGTAACATTATGTAACATTACTGTGGCTCTTTTTCTGCTGTAACAACGTACATTTCCTCTCTGTGGGACTAATAAAGGTATTCTGATTCTGATTCTGATTAGTTTGGCAGAGCTTTGCTTATATCCAAGTATTGGACACATTGACAATTTTACCTGATGATGGTGGGAGATTTAAAGTCAAAGCTCTTGGGCACCCTTAATATCTGTCAAAAAAATCCACAGGAAAAAGATTCATAGGGAGGCGTGTGGTGCAGGTTCAAACCCACTGCAGTCAGCATGTCGTTGTGTCCCTGGGCAAGACACTTCACCTCAAGTTGCTCCTGTGGGGATTGTCCACAGTATTTAGTATGTAAGTCACTTTGGATAAAAGCGTCTAACAAGTGACATGTCATGTAATGTAATTCATCCTCCTGAATGTCATTACGACATTTCATAGCAATAGATCCAATAGTTGAGTCATTTCAATCTAGGCCAAAGTTAAAGACCAGCCCACAAACTGACCTCACCATCCCTGGAGTCACGGCTCAGACACAAGAATTGCACGCCTAATCATTCATGATGCACATTTTTGTGCAAATCCTTTTTAAACACTCCCATTGAAACCATCATTCCACTCAAAATGACATGAGTGCAGCATGTAGAATGTAAAACGTTACAATTGCAGATAAGAAACTGTTGGCCCTTTGTGTGTTTTTGCGTCTGTGTGCGTCCATTTGCGTTTCTTTTCAATTACAGGCTCCATTTCTGAGGGCGTCTTGCGTATGACTTGTTAAATGAAAACAAAGACGACATTATGAGCGGATGGATTCCCTGTGCATGACCTCACACTCGGCGGGACAGAGCTCTGTTACAGAGCAAACACTCACAGACATTTGGCGTATGGCACTTGGATATACTGTACTTTTGCAAAATTAAAAACTTTGGGTGAGGTTGCTGTAGAAAAATGTGACTGTCTCATAGCTTCCAACAGTCCAGCCATTCAACAATCATCTCAGTGTGTTTTGGCAGATAGACTTCCATCCCACCCATCTGGTTCAGCAAGCAGTTTGGAACAAGCAGTGAGAATCATTTTAGTGATGGACCAGGGTTTAATCTTGTATCTGCATTCCTGCTGTGCTCGTTCTGCTCTGCCACCAGGCTCCTGCCACAGTCTGTGACACGGTGGACTGAAGCCAGACATTGTCAACTCCTTATCAACATCTTGTCAGCAAACAGCTCTCCCTTCCTTTGTGTGTCAGAGAGACTTTTTGTGGGACAACTTTGAAAGATGCTCGCATGCTTTATCTTCTTGTCATGGCTGCCTGAGGAAAGCTGTGCAGAACCACCCGGAAGTAGAGGAAGTGCCTATGAGCGGACATTTATCTTTTCAGTCTGGTTCCCCTTTATCATTTATTCTTGTACACAACCACATGTAGACCGTCTTTCTATTTCCGTTGCACTTACTTCTGTTTTTTTCTTACATTTCCTCTTTCAGATGTCGGCAGGTTCCATATGTGTTTGACTGTGTTGTTTGTGCGTCTGTGTGCACTTCCTGCTCTTTGACAGTGCTGTGATAGGAATATCCTCCTACTGGGCCAGCGAACGGGAAAGCATGACCCTCCTTTCCTCTCTCTCTCTAAGCTGACAGTTTTCAGACTGTTTCACAGCACACCTCACATTTCTGGCTCCTTACGTTCTGCACTGAAGTTGCCAGATGTGATAGCGGCTGAAGAAAGAGTGAGAAAGAGGTGAGAGACAGTCAGAGAGAGAAAGAGATGTGTGTGTAAAGGGAAGTGATGAAAATAGAGGTATGAGTATGTATGTTTGAGATGCTGTTTATAGAGGAAGAGCAACTGTTTATAAGCAGTCAACAGAAAGAGAAAGAGAGGAAATGAACAATGGAGGGGAAATGATCAGTAATCTGCTGGTAGCTGTCAGCCTCCACAGCAACAGCCTGTCTGGACCTCATTATAGGTACATTCATCTGGCTTAGGGGCAAAGGCTGTACAGGAGGGTAAGAGGAAGCATGTGTGTGTTAATGTGAGTATGTGCAAGAAAGCACAGATGAATAAATGCTACGAAGCAAAGACAGAGTTTTGAAATGTTTTGGTGCTGTGATCCTGTCAGCTCTTCTTGAAAGCTGTTTGTATTAGGGTATATTCAAAACGTCAACTTAGTTTATTGGAACTAGACAAGCCAGTTTGAATTTGCATTATGAAATATGTATGGGTTCAGCATTTGGCAGCTGAATGCATTGCCATTCGCTGGAGATCAGCTATTCTTGCCAACTATTTCACACCGGTGGATCGATCTTGCAATTATTTAACAAGGTCTAATGTATCAAAGGGAAAGTCCAGGATATACCGCCATATATATTTAGATTTTTGGAAAAGATTCAGAAACTATATCAAAAAGAAAGTACTCAGATGAAATCTAACACATTTTTGATGTGCATCTATGCAAGTATTTTTGTTGCGCAGAATAGCACTTTTAAAAGTGTTGTATTATTATAAAATGTTATACAATTATTTTCAGTATCACTAAAAAATAAATACATCATCTTGTAATTTGTCAATGTAAAGCACATTTTGGATACTTTGTGTTCTACCGAGTTGATCAGTAGTGTATACATCATATAGACATCATGTTACTTGTTACTTATAAAGTAACTACTAACTAGAAATGGCAAATAAATGAAGGGTAAACAAGTACAGTATTTCCCTCTGTGATGGAGTAAAAGTATAAATTGGCAGAAAATGGAAATACTCAAGAAAAGTACAAGTACCTCAAATTGATACTTAAGCAGTACTTGTGTAAATGTACTTGGTCACATTTCCACCACTGTGGATTTAAAATAGCTGGGGTAAAAGAGGGAATATATTGAGGGAGAGAGGGGGGAGAGAGGGAGAGCTTGCCGTCTGGAAAACAGCATCCCCCTCCTCCCTGCTCCTCCCTGCTCCCTCCCCTCTTCCCTCTTCCCTCTCGGTATCTCTCCCACGCTGCAGAGCGCTCAGCCTTCAGCTCCCCGGACCCTCCCAAACTCTCCGGAGGTTCAGCCTCTTTCTGTGTGAGTGTGCATATGTGCATCGTAGCCTGCATGTGTGTGTGAGTGGCGAGTACTAGTGCTCAGTACTTTCCGTGTGTTTCTGCCTCTCTCTCTCTCCCTGCAGCTGAGGTGGGCGTGTGGAGCCTCTTGACCCTCTCTCGCCCACTCTCTCCCGAGTCTCCCCCTCTCCGCTGCAGCTACAGGGGGCTATGGATGGACTGCGTTTACCTCCACTCATCGAGGAGGCTCTGGACTCTACAGGTCTGTTCAGCTGTTTGTCAGTGTGTGTATGTGTGTGTTTAATCGTGATGATGTGGCTATTTTTAGCACCCGTACTACAGATAAGCAGGAAAAGGTAGAGGGGTCGATGTTTATCTCTGCTGAGAAAGAGTGTTTACTCCCAAAGCGAGGGATAGTGTGAGCTGAGGAGCTGCAGAGAGCTGGTCAGCTGGTAGGAAGTGGGGATATTATTATAGGAGACTGTCTTTATTAGGATCTGTGCCGAGCTGATACACTGCATTTCTGTCAGCTGTGGACCTTTGATGGAGGCAACGTGCTGCCAGGTAAATATAGAGGACTGGCACCCAGAGACATGTTAGTCAAGGCTGTGTTAGAGGGGCTGCATGTGTTATTCTGAGATTGATTAATTAAATATTAGACCATTTAGTAGTTAGGGTTACAGTAGTTTCCTTTTTATAGGGTTTTGGGTTAGTATGGGGTATGTTTTGGGGTTGTAATGTTGTGAATAATACACAAACTCTCTCAATTCTGTATCAATGATATATAATGTAAATACATTATATTTGTTGTCTGGGCCCCTGTTCTCAAGCTTCCTACAGCTTATTGGGCGTCCCATTTCACATGTCTCCATTATGTCTTATGATTGTATTTGTATTTTTTTTTTAAACTTGATGATGATGACAATGGATGGAGTCTGGATGTTATTAAGCTTCTTTTTATGCTAAGGTTGTTTTCAGCTCACCGTGTATGTATGCTTGTGGTGGACTCACTTTACATAATGGTTGGGTTTGACAGCTGCTGTTGAGCTTGTTTGGTAACTTTATGAATGTGTGGCATTGGGCACAGTACATTTTCACAGAATCAGTTAAGAACGTGTGGAATGTTTTCATATGTGTCCGACAACAAGGAGTGTGTTTTCTTCATGTTTTGTATGGGCGTGAAGACAGAGCAGCTCTGTGCGGGACCCTCCTGTTGGGAGGATGTTTGTCGGTGTGGAGGGGCTCAGAGAGAACCACAGGTCACAGCCCTCTGACTGGCGGCCATGTTGCTTCCTTTTCCTGCGTATACTGTCCTAAAACTGAACTTTCAATAACAAGCATGGGAAGAATTATCTCTCAAAGCCCCCCTGCTCTTCAGAGTCAGCTGTAAACTTACTACACTGCTTTGTTGTTAGCGTGTAATTTCTTTTCTTTTAACATTATGCTGATGCCTGCGTATTGACCATCATAGCATTTGATGCTGTCTCAGGAGAAAAGCTTCTTTCCTAACAAGCTTGTTCCTGCCGTCTAAACTCTGGAGACCACTTTCCTTTCATCACAGCCTGAGGCATTCTTTTCAGAAATTCAGCATCTAGTGATGGCAAGTGTGTCGTTTAATGGAGTGTAAATCCTGATTACAATAACGATAGACAAACAGCAAAGAAAAAGTGGATTTGGGTGATGGAAGGTATAAACTCATGTCTTTTTGAAGTTCATACACCCTGGGATTTGAATGGATCTAAGTGCATTCATTTTGTCCTGGATCAGGTCAATCAATCTGACACTTTTATTTGAAATGCATTTTCAGCCCTGTTGGGACGTTGTTCCATACTACCCTGGAATTAATGCTTCTACCACTTTCCACATCTACCAACAGGGAATACAGATACTTTTACACAAACACACGCTCCCACTGATCAATAAAACACCATTAGCAGCTGATCTCAGCCGTCGGCCACCATATTGTTCCTCCCACTTGCACCAGTCACCGAGCATATCTCCCTCCATCCTTCTCTCTCCTCTGCTGTCCTACACAATATCTCTTCCCCCTCTTTCCATCGGAGTCCTCTGCTCTCTTCAGCGCCCACACACCCTCCAACACACTCACGTGCACACACAGGCATAGAGACACAAACCTTTGCACCTGCCAGTGCCTCAACCCACACATCGTTTCTCTCCTGTCCTCTCCGACTTTTCCCTCCACTCCTCTCCAGTGTTGTACTCTCACCTTGTGAAATGCACATCATCAGCAATATTCCCAAAGGGTGGCCAAACAGGGTTTATCTCAGCTCTTTAAATCTAATACATAGCAAAGTTGCTGCTGTAAACAAACTTTGTAGATCTGGGAGCTGCAAAGACCTCTGAGAAAAACAACAATGTGAGATTCTCACATCACTGTTTAATATTGCAAATCAAATGAAAACAAATCTTGCATGTTTTTCCACCCTCAGGCATCCCATTTCCTCCCCCCTGCCTGCACCATCCTATCCCATCAGACTTTAGAGCCTTTTAAAACAAGCTTTCAATGCACTCTGCAGGTACCTGAAATAATTGAGTGTGCCACATGTTTTTTTAATTCTCACTAAGTTGAATAATGGAACACAATTCTCAAACTTTCAGGGGAAAAAATAAGGTTCATGAACTCATAACTCCTTCCTGCAGCTTATGCTATTGATTTAAAAAACTTTTATTCCCCCTTGCAAAAAGGCTTGGCACTGACAACCTATCATTAGTGCACTCTCTCTCCCCATTAGTCTTTATGCTTTTTGGATTCGCTACCTGACAAGCTGTGGTGCCCCGTCTTTCCTCCTCGTTTTAAAGGAGCCCTATCCTGCTTTTTTGGGGTTTTCCCTTTCCTGTAGTCTTTCCTATAGGTTTTTGTGCATGTAAATGGTTTGCAAAGGCTAGAATCCCAATGTTCCGTCCAGAGGGAGTTTCTCCCCCACACACTACCCCCGCTGCCTGATACGCCTCCATTGGACTCTTGTGTTTACTTCTGCGACATATTGACATCACTATGTAACACTCGCACTTCCATTGGCTAGCCCTCAAACACATTGTACGTGATAGGTTAAGGGGGCAAGACAGCTCTTAGCGTTTGACCAATCACAACAGAGCCAGCCAGCAAACCAATCAGAGCAGACGGGCTCTGGTTTTCAGACAGAGGGTGAAAAGAGGTACAGGCAGTATGAACAAATAAAGAGCTTTTTGAACATTAAAGCATGGAAACATGTAACAGAAGAGAAACAAAATACAAATATGAACCTGAAACAGGGCCAATTTAAAATCTTTCACAGAGATAGATTTAAGGTGGGAGGCAACAATTGCTTGTTAATATATCATTTGTTTTCATGTTTTGTTCTCTTTCATATCCCTAAATGCAAAATAAGCAGATGTAGACACAAACAGGGCACAACCACGTACGCCCATGAAGAAACATCTTCCCTGAATCCGTCACCTGCAGTAATTACACACTGACACGCTTTGTGCATGTTCATGTAATGAGGCTGATTTATACAGTATCTCTTTCTACAATTTCTTTATTCTGTTGACCCACTTTCTATTATTCCCTTTGAAAATGCAAACATGGATTTTCATTTAAATAACAAAGTGGTTCATTAAGTCAGTCCTACTCTTTGGTGCTTATGATCCCGTTTCTTTTCTTGACGTCACGGGCTGCAGTTGTTCCTCACTTTCCCTGGAGTTTTCACGCTCAAACTACAGAGACAGAGGGAAAGAGATAAACTCGCATTGACCTCATTAAAGACCTCCATCCCTGTGGCTCGCTCCTCTTCTGAAGCTGCTGAGTCTCACAGTTTGGAGTCAGAAAATATCACATGATGCCGGCTTCACTATGAAGTGAGCTTTATGGAGCGACACCTGATAAGATCACGAGGGCTTCTCTGTGGGGAAAAGCACTAGCAGACAAATGCCAATCAAAAGTGTGCACAAAACAGCTTTATCGTCAAGGTGACTTTCCAGATGGTGTATCCCTGTGTTGTTGGTGTGCAGAGGTCACCATGGAGATAAACTAGTGTCCTGACTCCTTTTAGTTTCATGAGGAAGTGAGCATCTCCCAGGCCATTGCATAACTCCTCCTTCCTTGCATCTCTCTTATTGTTTTCTCCTCCTCTGCTCCTACTTTGCTCTTGCAAAGTCTCTCCGTGATTTGCCGACTCCTACCTCCCTTCCCCAAATGATGTGTTGCTGAGGAAGTGTGCCAGTGCAGGGAACAAGCTAGCGTCATAGTGCTGGGCTGGTTTCAAAGCTGGGGCGGTGTGCATTATGCATGGCCTCCTACACAGCTGCAGAGCTCCATGGCATACATGCACAGACTGCAGCTTAAACACGTGTGATCATATATGAGTATAGACTCATCACAAGTGGGCCTAAGAGATAATACAACACA
Source organism: Notothenia coriiceps (assembly GCF_000735185.1). Classification (NCBI taxonomy): domain Eukaryota; kingdom Metazoa; phylum Chordata; class Actinopteri; order Perciformes; family Nototheniidae; genus Notothenia; species Notothenia coriiceps. Next base: position 822,272 of record NW_011369100.1, on the reverse strand, counting down.
AGCCTGCATATCACCATTTTGCATATACACACACAGGTTTAAGTGCAATTACACACTCATGCATACATTTTATACACAGAGTTAGGGCTGCACGGTTCAAAGAAATAACTATTTGTGTTTATATTGATTTTTTAAAATTGCGATATGATGTGCGATGTAAGAGGGAATGAAACAATATTCACATTATCATCGAAAATTACGCAAAATTATGTGATTTTTTAAATAAATGTGTAGAATTTTTTTTAGGTCGGCTCCACAATACTTTATTCAGATAACTTTTGCAAATTTTTTCCTTAAAAAATATTGCGCTTACTACGATTAGGATATTCTATTAGTCCACAATGCGAGAATAGAATTTCAAGTTATTGTGCAGCCCTATACAGAATCACAAAAAGCTGCACACACACACCTCTTACACTGCCAGCACCACATTTCTCTTCACTAACATGTTCAAGCTTGGTTCAGCACGAGGCTCCATCACACTACACCTGCTCACAGCCTCCAGCTCCTGGATCAGTGAGCCGTCATTTATTTTTACAGCTGATTTGACTCCAGATGTTCCTCTCACCACAATGAAATGAGAAATATAACCAGCAGTCAGGGGAAGAAAGCCACTTGTTACATAGAGAAGCTTTCTTGCAATATATCACGTTTGAAATGACATCGCACCTGATTAAATAAAGCATAACGTTTTTTATCTTTCTTTTTCAGAAATATCTGGTTTGGTATACTGCCATCTACTCTTTATTATTATAGTGTTATAAGGAAATGTTTTAGTGGATTTCAGTTTTTGCTGCATATTTAAATAGGCTCTATTATGCCTTCTGGGTTTCCTTTACCTTTAGTGTGTTATATAGGCTTTTGTGCATGTTAATGGGCTGCAAAGACGAAAATCGCTCCAACACATTGTAAGTGATAGGCTAAGGGGCGGGACATCTCTAAGCCGTTGACTAATCACAACAGAGCCGGCCAGCTAACCAATCAGAGCAGACTGGGCTCTGGTTTCAGACAGAGGGTGAAAAGAGGTGCTGCAGCATAGGAAGTATGAGAAAATTAAAGCACGTTTTGAAGATTATAGCATGTAAACATGTCACAGTTGAGGCACAAAATACAATTATGAACCTCTAAGTAAGCATATTACGGCCCCTTTAATACACAGAACTGAAAGTCTGACAGCAAAATCACACTAAGTGTTTTATGGAGAAGTCCTCAGTCCTCTTCAATTAGGCAAAGTGCAATTATAATTACACTCCACACTTCATCTCCGAAAACCAAATCAGAAGCAAAACAACAGGCCTGTGTTGCCAAATGACTGTTCAAATGTAATCTCAGACATATTTTCTGAAATGCTGATGGACAACACAGCCCTGCTTGTTGTCTGTTTTATAAAGTGGCACAATGTTCGCAGTGACATACTCAAAGTGTTTGGCTGCAACGTGATTACGGAGGAATGTGCAGGCCAGATAAAGCCATCGTCTGCCTGGAGCGTTAACTCTGCTCCTGAGATGCCTCCCTCGCTCTTGTATGCAAGAAGCGTCCATGTCTAATGCAATCCCTGCGTGACTAAAGACCAGCACTGAGCCAAGTATGCTGTGGAGTGATCACAGGTGTCATTGCAGACAATTCTGCTGCACAATGTGTTTGACATTCACTCACAAGGTGAGGCGATAAAGCTTCCTTAAGGACTGAAGTGATAAACACACAGATGGGAGTTGCCAAGAAGAAACACTGGACGGCTCTCTAGGAAGGTTTTAGAGAGTTAATGATTGGCACAGCATGATATGGTGAGAGGCAGAAGCTTATACATTTGCATCAGAGGAAGTTAAAGAAAGTAGAGATGGGCTTTGTGGCTTGTCATTAACAGATGTCCAAGACAATTCAGCAGCAGCTAAAGGAAGCGGGTAAAAAGTGTGCACTAAACTAAACTAGCCTTGCACTATAACCTGTATTTCAGTTTATTTTTAATCAGCGAAATGCAGTCTAAATGCTACATATTCAAAATGTAAAACAAAGGACAAATTGTTAGAGCCAGCTTTCTGAATGATTACTTCCGGAAAGATTCAGATGCAAGGGATATTCAGTGGGGAGCTTTTTGTCTCTTGATGGCCTTTTAGCCGCCGCTGGCTGTACAAGCAGCTCCGGCCCCTCTCTCCTGCTCCCTTTCTTTATGACTAACTCATTACACCAGCATCAAAGTTTAATGAGAAAATAGCCTAGTGCTCTTGAAACCTCTCACATGCCTCTTAGGGGGGCTGCATTGTTTAAATGAGGACTATTATGAGACAGGAAGGATGCAGCCTGCTGCTATTGCTATAGATATGATTACAAAATACGTGCTTGGTTGTGGTGGAAATAGTTACATCTCGTGAGGGGAACAACAAGGCAGAGAAATAATTACCACAAGAGATGCAAGCATCCCTTGAGCCAGGATTACCCCGGTGAGCTTCACTTCTAATTAGATAGATCTTTAGTTAATGCTTTGCTGAGTCCCCTGCTGCACTTTTTTCCTGTCCCATCTCTCTATTCCCATCTCGGCAAACAATATTCCCCTCTCCCTTCCACATACTGCTTACAGTACAGACATAAATGTTCAGAGACCACTTGAAAATGAATAGTAGATGCTGCACATCAATTTATTTTTGAGATTGGACTTGACCCCGGAGGGCATGTTATTGAGAAATAAGAGAGAAATGGTCTCAGGCCAGTGTGAGATGTAAGCTAAATGTCCTGGGATGAAACAGTTACACAAATGATCTTTTAACCTTTAACTGCACCTGAGAGCAAACTGGTACTGTGAATATAATATGCATTTAAGCTCTGGCCGTTTCCCACCTGGCAGCAAATCTCATCTAACTAATGGGAAAAGACTCTTCTGCCTCGTCTAATGAGAATTTACCCTCATGCTGTTGTGCTGCAAATGATGCCCTCCCTTCTCGTTTTCTGACCTGCTCTGCATTCATCTCTGCAGCCTTGGCAACCAACGGCTCTAATCATGTCAAATCGAGTATACATCATAATGTTTCATTGGGCTTTGTAGACTCTCTTCAGGACGTTGATGAGGACGAGGAAAATCAAAAGAAAAGAAAACAATAGAAAACTGCAGACAGCCATGAAATTTGACACGGTGTAATACAAGAGAGAAACGTGTTTTTGTCATATCTCTCGTACTAGCTTGTGTTATTATGGACTTGGAGGTGCATTGCTGAGTGGTGAGTCATAGTGATTGCTTCAGCATACAACGCCCCCCCACCCCCCTCTCTCTCTCTCCGCATTGGGTCGGTTTACGCACTCCACCTACTGGTCAGAAATGTTAAGTCAATGAGCGGATAAACCAATGTAAAACAGATTGGTCTTAAAACTGTAACCAGTGGTCATCAACAGGTATTATGTATTGATACGGTCTCAATTTATAACTACGTAGTATCAAAACGTTTTGAGCCAAGACAGTTTAGGCTTATATTTTTGATAAATTCTTCCTAACGTGATTGATTTCTTTTTATCCCTTTCTATAAAAAAACTAAGATAAGAAGTGTTGTCAGTATTTTTTCTATATTAAAACCGTTATGTGTAGTTGTGGTATATGAGTGCAATAGAGTTTGGTGTACAATAGACTCAATGCAAGATACGATCACAAGATGGTGCTGTTGATCCAAAAGAAAACCGTGTGCTGTATTCGAATCTATTTAGGTTGATGACAAAGAGGTTTTTCACCTAGTCATCTCTCTTCCTGTCACCCTCTCTTTTTAATATCATGAATCCCATTTCTAATTTCACTCTCATCTTTTCTTCAGATGACCCGTGCGATCTGAAAGCAGAGTGCAGCCCCACCATGGACAACCAGATAACAGCGAAGGAGAGAGGAATCCTGCAGGAGAACAACGAGAAGAAGGAGATGGACCAGGAAGAGGAAGAGAAGAAGCTGAAGGAGGAGGAAGGCGAAGGGGAGGAGAAGATGAAGGAGCAGGAGCCGCTGACGGAGGAGCAGGAGCTGGAGGAGCTGAGGGCCCAGGTGCTGCAGCTGCTGCTGGAGCTGGACGACGCCAGAGAAACCTCCAACCAACACCAGGAGAGCTTCCACGAGCTGCAAGGTCAATGCTCTACCTTCACACTATATATTCATTATTTAGTGCCTTGAATCATTAATCGTCTTCTAACACAATCTTTTATCCATTATTTAATTACAGCCATCTGACCTGAAATCAAGAGCTCTTAGGCCACATGCAAACATCTTCCACATAACCTAAATACTGTCATTTCAAACATTCCAAACATTTAAATCTATCTTTCAATGCTAGAGAGAGGCCAAATCTTTAAAAACAATGTAATATAAAAAAGTCTTTGAATAAGCTAGAAGTCCCTGTAGCATCTGTAACTGCATGGCAGTCACAATTATCCACAACTGGAGTCCCCTTTAACCTTTCATTATATGGTGGCAATTCAATGCCATCTGCACAGTGGGATCCTAGCATAAACACAGGCTGAATGGAGAGCACAGCTTAATGGTGAGTTTGCATTCATATGGCGGCTATTCAGTGGCAGGTTGAACAAAAAGCTGATACGCGATGCTTTAAAAAAGGGGCCAATTTTAACCAATTCGGGCTATAAAGTAATTTCCTTTTAATAGTGACCATTCATGATATATTTAAAAGCTCGACCACTATCTTTATCTGCCGTTTGCATTTGACAATATGTTGTGACACTGAGTGTTTGCAGTGACTAATCGTCTCATTTCACTGATCACTATCATTTTCGCTTTTGCATTTCCTGCATCTCTACAATTGCGGTCATGCGTGAAATGTTAAACCATAAAACAAAGTGGACAACAAGGAGGCCGTTTCTCAATCGCGAGGAAACTGGCTTCCAAACCAATATTTCAAGGATACTACGTCATCGAGTGCCGCCGAAGGACTGTTCCAATCTCCAGCATACTTGGAATTCCACCGAGGCCGCGTCCTTGGTTTGGGGGTAATTTCGAGGCTGCACAGGGGTAGACTTCGCGTCCTTCAAATCCCCACAATGCTTTGCGCACGGACCAATTTCCCCAAATCTGTGGCGGAAAATGTAAGGCGGGGCCTCTCACATGACGCACACCTGCACACTCACACCTGCACACTTGCTAGGCCTGTTCCACTCTTCGTTTTCCGAATGCCAGGAAGGATTCTTGCCTAGCTTCTGAAGGAAGTGACTCGGAAGACATGTGCTACCAAGCAAGCATCCTCGCGATTGAGAAACGGCCCCAGTCAGACGAGACATATACCATGTTATGACATGTTAGGGTCGTGTTGTGTTCAAGGACCCTGACCTTGGCCAGGAAAAACAGGCACTTGCTTGTTTAATTATTTTGCGGTCTAGATTTCTAAAAGAAAAATCTTTTTTGCGTGTGTTTATAAATTACCTCGAGGGCCGCACCAAATGGTCTAGCGGTCCGTATACGGCCCGGAGGCCTGAGTTTCCCCACCCCTGATGTAAAGTATTAAAGATGATCTAAACTGCTCTTGTTTCTCTTTCAGGACAGATTTCTGCGTTCATAAAGACGAGCCATGTGATACTGTGGGTGAGTATCACTATGTCAGGAGCACACACACACACACACACACACACACACACACACACACACACACACACACACACACACACACACACACACACACACACACACACACACACACACACTCACACTCTACTACTA
>NW_011369100.1:807075-816543 GCF_000735185.1 Notothenia coriiceps | reverse complement strand
GTGTGGTGGGGGCTGTGGAGGTCGTAGGGGTGGGGGTCCTGAGTGACATGGTCAGAGAATGATGTAAGGTGAGGTGAAGGAAAAAAAGAAAAGAAAGGGTCTATAGAGGATTATTAATACAAGCTGCAAATCATGCTACACTCACCAGGAGACAGGACAGGAAATGAGAATGGGGGTGGGAATGACATTATATCCACCAGTAGAAAAATGTAAAGCAGAATAGTTTTGCTGAAAAACCTCAGGGAAAGTACAGCAAACTAGAGTCCCTGCTATATTTTCAAACTATATTCAATTATTTACCTCTGGTGGTATGGTGCCTTACAGAAAGTGTAGTTTTTCTTTGAGATTTCTTGCTAGAAACATTGTCTCAATATAAAAACGCTCATGACAATTGTTGGTAGTTTAATAATCTGCCCTGGACTTGTTTTGTTTTGTATGTCACTCATTAGTATATTGTTTGACTCACCTCTGCTTGTGTTTCAGAACCTTTCCTGCCTCGTGTGTTCTCCCTCCAGTTTTCTTTTCTGGCATGATTAGTTTCACCTGCCGCTCGTTAGCCCTGCAGTCACCAGCCTCCTGCTCACCTGCTCCCACTTCCCCATTAGTCTTTCACAATTTGTAGAGCACAACTGTCAGCAAAGGACCCAAACACAGACAAAAAGCAGGCTGCCTGCAGCAGTTAAATGATTTATCGCTAACAGATAAAAGTCCAATTGCAGGAAGGTAACAGGTAAACAAAACCCAATACAGAAACTGACAAAGAACAAAGGAGCTAGGCTAGTATAAATTGTGAAAGAGTAATGGGGAAGTGGGAACAGATGAACAGGAGGTCTGGTGACTGCAGGGCTAACGAGGGAAAGGGGAAACTAATTAGGGCCAAACAGACCAAATCTGGAGGGAGAACACCCAAGGCAGGAAGTGATCAGTAACAAGAGGAAAAATAAAACAGGAAACACTAAAAAACAATGAGTGACACAAACAAAACTTAACTAACGTGCAGCCCTGTGAAGAAGTACCGCGGCTTAATGCTATCATAAGAATGCTAACATGATCACATATCAGAATCAGAAACAGGTTTATTACCAGGTAGGTTGACACGTACGAGGAATTTAACTTGGTGTCTTTGTGCATACATAAAAGTAAAACAACAATTAAAAACACAGATAGAGAACTATTTCAAAATATAGCATTAAAAAATAATAAAAAATATAGCAGTATTTACATTGAACGCCAACAAGATCACAATGACTGCTATCTTGTTGATGTGAGGCTGGTTTACTGTTCACCACATTTTAGTCTTTATACAATTAGTGTACCGACTTATCCCTCATATTTATTGAAAAAAGAAAATGCATTTCTAAATATATATATACAGTATATGGTTGGATACCACTAGAGGTAAGGTTAGATTGTATTTGGTACATTGTAGTGATTTATCCTTTAAGAATATACAGACTCAATTGAAGGTCCTCTGTATTCATCTAGAAGCTGTTATTGTATTAAAACTATATTTAGATCTGCCCAAAGCATGCTAGAGAAAGGACTTGGCATAACAAAGACCAAATGAAACAGAGAGAGAAAAATAGCAGCAAACTAAAAGCACAGCCAAATGAATCTGCTTTATTTCTTTTGTTGACTTGATTTGAAAAAATCGGTGAAAATATACTCATACATTTGAATATCCTAACTCATCTTATACAATATGCTGGTCAGGCCCACATGTATTAACACACTGACATACACAGATCTGCTTGTGTCATTCCCACATGCCTCAAGGTTGAAGAGCTTATCAAGATGTCATCTTTCTCTTTGGCTGCTGAACTGACATGTTCTTCTTATCTCTCTCCAAATCCTCCCCTCCACTCCTCCACTCACTTCACCTCTCCGGCAGATCTGTTGGAGGACGAGCGTCTGACCAGCGCCCATCAGGCTGAAGCCTTCACCCGCCAGATCCAGAATCTGCAAGGTATCAACAACAAAAATAAAATGTCAGCAATAAAGCTATGCCCTGAATAAACCCAGGACATAACTATGACTGTTCAACACAACAGAATACAGATATTGCATATTACATTTCTCATGTTTTTCAATAGTCAAGGTCATGCGGATTTACTGTCTGCTGCCTGTGTGGAACAATTTGTGAGCGTTAATCAACATCTTGTATATCACTGTAAGGGATTTCTATTATCCTACTAGTTCTCTACTGAATAGTCTCAGACAGAAAGTGCTAAATAACTATGCCAGGATATGATTGACAAGAACACGTTAAAAGCTTGTATTTGTTCACATAGAGACACACAATTATTCTTAAAAAAGCTGTTTGTGTTTAATCATAAGGGGTCAACAAAATACACCTAAGAACAAACAGTACAACTCACACACCCCCAACCCACCAAAGTACATCATTTGAAAACAAATGAAGCAAAAGAAAAAAGATAGAAAGAATTTCCAAACTCAATCTGTTCACAGAAATAAACAAAGAACATTCATAAAGTGTTGTTTTTAAGCTGCTACTTATTTTTCAGTCAGTTGGATGAATGCCAAACTATTTAATAATGCATTTGCATGCATTGCGTACAACAATCAGGTCTTAAGTGCTTAATTTAGTTATCAAAGGTTTTATTGGTGTTATTTTTGTGTTAATATTGTCTTTGTGAGAAGTAAACATATAGTCTGGACACACACACGCACGCACGCACGCACACACACACACACACACACACACACACACACACACACACACTCCACCCACTCACAAAAACATACAAGCCCACTGTTGCAAAAGCTCAGGTGAGACAAACACACACACACCCACCCACGCACGCACGCACGCACGCACGCACGCACGCACGCACGCACGCACGCACGCACGCACGCACGCACGCACGCACGCACGCACACACACACACACACACACACACACACGCACTCACACTCTCAAATATATGAATCTATAGTCCCACCTACACATCCCCCATAAAGCCACCCTCTCCTCCTCCTCTCCCCACAGCCCAGCTGCGCTCTGTGCAGGAGGAGATGGACAGCCTGGAGGAGGAGAAGGAGAGCGAGCTGGCCGAGGCCCAGGAGGAGCTGCGAGTCGCTCAGGAGGAGGTGATCCTGCTGCAGCAGACGGCGGAGGAGGCTGCGGCAGAGAGGGAGTTCGACATCGCCTCGCTGCAGGAGGAGCTGTGCCGCCGGCGGGCCGAGCTGCAGCGCCTCAGCGAGGAGACGCAGGAGTACGAGCTGGAGATCACCACGCTGAGGGCCGAGATCAGCATGAAGAGCCAGCTCAGGGTGGCCGAGAGGAGAGAGGGTGAGGGGGGAGGAGAGGAGGTGTAGAAATAATAAAGAAAACACAAGACAGACAGGTTCAAGGTTCAAGGCTTTTATTGTCATTAGTGCATTGAGCTGCAGTGTAGTTATGACAATGGAAATCTTAGGTCACAGGCAGCTCCAACAGTGCAACAACAATACAATGGATAACAAGTAAATAAAATAGAATATAAAAGGGATGGATGTAAGAGAGGAAGGTGGAACAGAGTGCCGAGGTGGTTTTGGTAGTTTTCACACATACCTTCTCCTCCTTTCCAACATTGTTCTACTTACAGTAGCCTACATAATAGATAAGATGAATCAAGTCCTGTATTGACACTTCCTCTTCACACCACATGTATAAAGCCATTAGTGGGAGACATTTATCAAACTCACATTAATGTACGAATAGTCCACGATCAGTCTTTGTGCCTGATATTATGGGAAAGGAGCATGATGTTAGATGTTCTTCTTCCGACCCTCATATCGGCTTAGCACCCCACAGTCAAGAACATTAATCATTTGTGGGGTTTAATAAATATTACAAATGTGATGCTGAGTGCTGCAAGGGGAGTGGTGTCTGAGTGTGTACGTGTGAGTGTGTGTGTGCATTTAAAATACCAGGGACATGAAGTCATGAGCGGGAGGGACACACTCTTGTAACACATGATATCATCGCTGGGCTCTGCAGTCTCAGAGGGGAGCTCATGATATTTCATACTGGGCTGTTTCATGTAAACATCACACAGAATGGCATTAATATTGAAGTGAAATCTAACTCACAGTGGGCAATACTTTTACAGGAATAGTTTTTGACATTTGACCAAACACGCTTATTTGCTTTCTTGACACGATGTGGTGAGAAGAACCAGTAACTTCCTGGATTCTACCCTCTTTGCCTGGCAACCGAGCAACAGTCAAGCCACAATCCAGCTAACATCCCTCTAGAAAACATGTCATGTCTTTTAACACTTAGTCTTTTGTTTGGATTAAACAAACAAGATATGATATTTTAATATTGAGCGATACAAGTGCTAGTAGGCAGATTTAGTTACTGTTGGACAGAGCCGTACTAGCTGTTGTTTTCAGTCTTTAAGCTAAGCTAACTAGCAACTGGTGCTAGCTTCATGTTTAACAAATTGGCATTGGGTTGACATCAAGCTACTCATCTAACTCTAAACATAGTCATATTAGTGATAAGACTTTGTAATAACCTTATTTGAAAATGCTTTGTTAATAGATAATCAAGCTTTAGTTAATAGTTATCAATAACGGTTTACATACAAATAAATGATAATAATGTTTTAACTAATGAATGCTTAAGTAATGCGACCATTTATATTGTTTCATTGGATTAGACAATGCCTTCATAGCTAAAAGAGAAGATCACAATAATATATTAAGTATTTCTTGATGCATCAGAAACAATGATGGACAAGAGCATTTAACAAGTAGTAGCCATCCAAATAATGCCTTTAGTCAGTTTACTATAAAGCCATTTCTAACCCTTCACAATGTTTTTCAAATCAGTAAAATTGTATATCTGGGATAACATTTTTTTGAAAGTGTAACTATTGCATTACTAGATAACTAATTTGTTAACATCAATCTAAATGACTATTAACTTAAGTTGAATCAACTTTACTGAACCACTCAATGATGGTTATTGTAAAGAGTTCCTTAAGTATACTCTTAAGATGTTGTGACTACATCAAAGTCTCAATCAGTAACATTAACGATGAGCTCACCTTATCTTCCTTCTCTTAACCTCTTCTTGGCTCAGAAGTGTTGTCGTCTATCAATCTTACGGCCGGTGGTTCGATCCCCAGACCCTGCAGTCAACACATCGATGTGTCGTTCAGCAGGACACTTAACCCCGAGTTTCTCCCGATGGCAGGGCCAACGATGTGTGAATGTGTGTGAATGTTAGTCTCCCTGAGCAGGTGGCACCTTGTATGAATGGGTGTGAATGGTGACCAAAAAAAAGGAAAAAGCGATATATGAACACAATCCATTTAACAATTTTCTATCTGACCTCTCTGTCCTGCCAGGTGATGTGGACCTGCTCAAGGAGGAGTGCCGCACGCTGAGGGAGGAGTGTGAGACCCTGAAGGAGGACAACAGGCGTCTCACGGAGAGGCTGCAGCTGCTGCAGAGACAGAGGACATGGTGAGAGGTCGACGGCTGCTCTCTCATCAGCTGTGCTTCCTGCATCAGCTGGAAGGGGATCCCTCTGGAATATTACCCTCGTTATTCACGCCACGTCTCATTTAGAAAGGCCCGGCCACCTGTTTAATCGCTGCAGTACAACTGTAACATCATACGAGGGATTACACACACTTTTATTAGATGATAAGTAGATTGATGGAAAGATAATGGACGACAATTTTGAAATTGAAAGTTAATTCTTGACCTTAAAAACTATTTCCTAACACGATCTATGTAGCAGCTGCTGATTTTTTTTTAGCGCATCACACGATTTCCCTCAGCAGATGGGAAACTGGGCATCTGCTGATGGAGACGTCCTGATAAATCAAAAGCAATTTCTAACTTTATTTATAGCGCTATTGAAACCAACGTTACTTAGTGCTTTACAGGAATAGAAAGGGAAAGGATGAGTTAGGAGAAACACAATATATACAACACAGAGATACAGTATAACCCACCAAATAAGTTATACTATGAATTCATTTGCAGTAAGCACTACATCCAGAACATACCCATTAATATGATGATTATTCAATTTGAATTCACAAATCAATAATGCCAAACATGCTCTAGTTCCAGCCCTGCTTTGCTCTGTTTTGCATATTTTTGTATTTAATTAAATAACTATGTTTTGGTTTCGGACTGTCGGTCAGGCAAAAATAAGCAATTATTTTGTGATGGGCCTTTTGTGACATTTAACAGACCACACAATTAACTGATAACAAAGGATGCAATCATTTGATTAATCTAAAATTACAATAACCTTTAGTTGAAGCCCTATTACAAGGCTGGCTAGATACATAATGTCTCAATCAGTTATCAAATGTTGTGTACGCCATGAGGAAATCTCTGCATATGAAATGTGACAACACAAACGCTAACAAGCTCTCACTAAATAATTGCTGGAAAAAACACGTTTAGCCTTTCATCTGGGAAATGATCGGCCTATTTGGAGTCAATTCATGAGCTTAAGGCCTTTGCAGCTGAAATCAAACGTTTCTTGAGTTTTTCACCATTATTCCTTTTCCTCCAGCTCCAGCGTCTACCTGTCTCTGAAGGAGGAAGACGGAGAGGAGGGCTCAGACGGGAAGGATATGCAGACCGGCTGCGATGAGGTCATGACGGAGAGCTACATGACCATGGCCCAGTCTGGGAACTGTCGCCTGGTGGACGCCTCCATCCAGAAGAACATTTCTTTTGATGGGAAGCCTGCGACACAGAGCAGCTGGAACGGGGGCATCGGGGAGATCTTCTCCCTGAGGGAGCAGCTCAAACAGGCGGAGGAGAAGGCCTCACAGGTCCAGAGAGAGGTATGGTGCCCTGGGAGTTCACAATATGAATAAAACATGGGATGATGTGGTTCAGCCATTATAGGAAAATTGATTTCAATCAAAAACCCTGCTGTCCAACCCTTATTACACTGCTGCAAGGTGAGACATTACAGAGAAAAACATTGTTTTTGTTTTCTGCTCTTGCTCTGAGCCAGAAATCTCCACTGCAGCACCGCTTATATACACCAGACTTTCAAGTTTTATTCCCATCTATCTTCTGAGGGATTTTACAGAGGGGTATAGTCATAAATCATTCATTCCCCGATTTATATAACATTTTATTTCTGAAAACCTAGCGAAAATAGATGTTTTTTTTATGACTAAGGGCAGTATCTTTTGATTTATGGGATGTTATCTAAAACATTCTCTTTAAAAAATGGACTCTTATACTGACAACAAATTGAAACAAGAACATGTAACCTGACTGGATCCAATGTTCAGATTTATGTTTTGGAAATGTATGAAATCAGCACATATTTACTAAATAATATTTCAAGACAATGCCAAATTTGAATATTTATTTTTTATCAAATCAAATCAAAATCAAGTTTTATTTATATAGCACATTTATAAACGATTTTTGGTCAAGCCAAAGTGCTGTACATATAATAAAAAATAGCCTACAGTAGAGACACTTTACAGCTAATATAACAGCACAGATTGTTCAGAATATCAGTATGAGAAAAAACGACACCCTCTATCCTTAGACCCTCGCATCGTACAAGGAAAAACTTCCAGAGAAAAAAGCACAGTTTAAAGGGAAGTCCACGACTTAATCCAGAACTCAGGAAAGAGGATCCAGGACACAGGACCACAGCAAGAAGATCAGCCTCGACTCCGGATCCCGGCGTAGATATAGACACAAAACAAGAAAAAATGTGGCTGGGTTAATCGGAACAAGAGAATACACAGACACAGACAGACAGGACGGAAGAACAAGCACTCCCTTAGAATAGGTTGAGGGCAAAGGGTAGCAAGTAAGAGAGTAAGAAATATATGTGAAGAGGCACACTCAGGGAACAAGGTCCCCATTGGAGCCTTAGTTGGAAATTGATGAGAGATAGGGAGGTATGCTGTGTCTACGAATCGTAACACTCCCCGGCCTGTCTAAGCCACTCTACAAACAGTTTCCTTCTAATAAAACCTCGAGAGGTTAGAGAGGGAAAAGGTCTTGGATAAAAGTTATTCTTGATAAGAGAAGCCTAGAAGGCCAGAGAGAAAAAGTGAGTTTTAAGTGATGATTTAAAAACCCCAGGGTCTGGGCCGACCTCACATGGAGGGGCAGAGTGTTCCAGAGCCTAGGGCCCGCTGCTGCGAATGCTCGGTGCCCTCTGGTTTTGAGCCTGGTCTTAGGCACTACCAGCAGCAGCTGGTCAGCCGAGCTTAAGGCTATGCCTGGGGTGTAGCGATGGAGGAGTTTGGCTACACAGGCTGGAGCCAGCCCATTTAGGGCTTTGAAAAAAAAAAAAAAGGATTTTAAAATCTATTCTGAACCGAACTGGAAGCCGGTGCAATGAGGCCAGAATTGGGGTGATGTGGTCACGCTTTTTATGGCCATTTAGAAGACATGCAGCTGCGTTCTGCACTAGCTGCAGGCGTCTAATTGAGGCCTGGCCCATACCCACATACAGAGCATTGCAGTAATCCAGTCTCGAGGTAACAAAGGCGTTAATAACCCTTTCTAGGTCTTTAAAAGATAAAAACGACTTGGTCTTAGCCAGTGGTGGCTGGTGGAAAATATTTTTGGTGGGGCTATGGAAATGGTGACCTAACCATACTAGGGCGGTCCGGGGGATTGGCCTCCCGGAATACATTTTTGAGAAATGACCCCTTAAATTATGACTTCTGGTGATGTTAGAGGGGGGGGGTTAGCTATGAATCTTCCAAAACTGTGCAACAGTACAGTATGCCCACAAAAACTGCAGAACACTGGTGCTTTGGGAACACTCAAATTATTTAAAATCAGGAGACTAAATACGAACATTATGGTGGAGGACCAGCGGCAGGTCACGGTGTTGCGAGACAGTGGTGGCTCAGTCATTCATCCTTGCCGGTGCCTTGACCCTGAGTGCTGAGTCTGCCTGTGATGCGAATATGGTGGTGAGAGGTATTGAAAGTGGTTTTGTGACCGCACATCTTCACAATGTCCATGTCCAGTCTGAACTGGCTACTGGTTTCTTTCCAGTTGCTGTACTCCCCAAATTTCCTGTTGACGGTGTGGATGTCATAATGGGTAATGATATAGCCGGGGGTAAAGTGTATCCTCAGGGCAATTATCCTCACTGTAGGGCTCGTAACAGACGTGTCACACGTGCTCATTCTGTTTCTCTCCCAGGTCCCGACACTAAGAGATTGTGTTTCTCTTGTCTTGACCCTGGTCATTTAGTGGCGGAGTGTGTGGCTTGGAAGCAGCAGGTGGCAGCTTCCAAGCATTCAATAGTAGGCTTGTGAACTATGTGTATGTTGGTAACTGTGGCCACACGTGTGTGTGTGTGTGTGTGTGTGTGTGTGTGTGTGTGTGTGTGTGTGTGTGTGTGTGTGTGTGTGTGTGTGTGTGTGTGTGTGTGTGTGTGTGTGTGTGTGTGTGTGTGTGTGTGTGTGTGTGTGTGTGTGGGGG
>NW_011369100.1:771368-807069 GCF_000735185.1 Notothenia coriiceps | reverse complement strand
GCCCCCAACCCTTCCGGGCGCTGTACAATAGCTGCCCACTGCTCCTAGTACTAGGATGGGTTAAAAGCAGAGAACACATATCACTGTGTGTGCTGTGTGCTCTGCATGTGTGACCATTAAAGAGTGCTTAATTCCTCCGATTCTATCTAAGTTATATTTTTACCTGTAGCGTCTCCCCTTAATACATGGAGTCAGTCCCCTGCTGTAGGGAAGCGCCTGAGAGTGTGTCCTGTGTGACCTGTGTGTCCTCAGTGTGTCCTCAGTGTGACCTGTGTGTGTCCTGTGTGACCTGTGTGACCTGTGTGTCCTCAGTGTGTCCTGTGTGACCAGTGTGTCCTGTGTGTCCTCAGTGTGACCTGTGTGTCCTCAGTGTGACCTGTGTGTGTCCTGTGTGTCCTCAGTGTGACCTGTGTGTGTCCTGTTTGACCTGTGTGTCCTCAGTGTGACCTGTGTGTGTCCTGTGTGTCCTCAGTGTGACCTGTGTGTGTCGTGTGTGTCCTCAGTGTGACCTGTGTGTCCTCAGTGTGACCTGTGTGTGTCCTGTGTGTCCTCAGTGTGACCTGTGTGTGTCCTGTGTGTCCTCAGTGTGACCTGTGTGTGTCCTGTGTGCCTCCTCAGTGTGACCTGTGTGTGTCCTGTGTGTCCTCAGTGTGACGGGCTGAAGACGGAGCTCCAGGAGCTGCAGGTTATGTACGACAGCAGTCAGAGGGAGCGCGCCGAGCTGGAGGAGGAGCTGCAGCGCTGCAAGGCTGAGCTGCAGAAGCTAGGGGGGGCTCAGGTGAGGGGCAGACATGAATAATACAATAACATACAGTTGGTATCAGAAGTAGGCAAACTGATGTAAATGCTATATATACAGTATGTGATTAATGTCCGTTTTGTAGTTAGATTTGCAGTGCAGGTGTTTTTGTCTTTAAATTAATATATTTTAAATGAATGTGAAAATGTTCTAGAAATAGTTTGGAGATTCACATCTATGATGACTTCACAATTAAAAAATGCTTTTTCTTTGCACTCACACTGTCAACCAACACGCCTCACATCACACCTACTTTACCCTGTCTCTGCTGAAATCTTTATATGTGTCTCATACTGTAAACATCTGTTTTGATATGAACTGACCTGGCCTGTCAGCCCATATCAGTATTTACTGTGGGCATTGGGCTGGGGAACATCCCCCCTGCTGTGTCTGTGTTCTAACTTCTGTGTGAAAGCTATGCTTTAATACTTTTATCAGAAACAAATACAAAACCTGCAAAAAAGGCATTCAGGCGTCAAGCAGAGAATGCCCTATTTTCAATAACTAAATCCTTTGTAGGTGTTTTATATTTTTCAATTGAGAAAAAGTAATGAAAGGACCGTTGAGATTGCCTTTTTACTTTATTAAGACCTGTTTTGTTCATTTTAATAAGGTGCTGTGTGAAAGTTAACTTGCAGTAAAATCAAATAAGTTGTTCTTACAATAACACTCCTTTTATTTTTCTCTAGTCACAGAGTCGCACTATCATGTGTTGCATAATAAGTGTTTGAAAGCATGGATAGTTTTTATGTGTTTTCAAATGCTCACGGGAAAAACAAAACTGTTAATTTGAACCGTTTGAACCACATTATCTTAACCATCTTATGCCTTTTGTTTGTCCTCTGGGTTTGACTTTTTTTGCAATCGCAGCACAGTGTGACTGCTCCATTTACAGACCCGAGGACAATCTGGGGATTTAACTGCATTTCAAAGCCAAGACAGACTTTCTGCAAGTTGATTTTCATAGAGTTTTAAAAGGAAATTACAAAGTATTTTCCTATAAAAAAACTTTAAAAAACAAACCAAAGAACAAAACCAGTGGTTGAAGAAATGTTAAATACTTTACTGTAATATGGTCCCTTGTGTTTTATAAGAAACAAACAGTACTTACACTCTGTGTTTTGTCTTCATCAGCCTAATGAGATGTGTGCGTCAAACTGTCTACCCGTGCCTGTCTCTGATACTGTCCTTGTCCTCTGAATGTCCATGACCTCTCAGCCTGTACGATCACAAATCAGCAAAACATCAAAACAAACTACGAGATGAGGATAGAGAGACAAAAACACCACCATACGCTAGTCACAACATTCATGCTGTATGTCTGTCTTTCTTTCTTTGTCACCATTACATCACACGCTGCCAACAAATGCCACACAGAACTGCTCGCACATTATCACACTGAGTTGAAGATGTGTATGTCACCTTAAAGTTATGCTTTGTTTATTTAACAGCAAATGTGAATCGCTCCATCAAAACCTCTCCCTTTTATATCACAGTCATAGACCATGTCACACTTTTGATTTAGAGATTTGTTGTGGTGTTCCATTTGTTTTGTTGTCACACCTTTTTATCTGTGTTTATATGTTATTTGGATACTTCAATCCATCCATTCATTCATTCCCTTCATTCCCCTTGTATTGTGTTTGTTTTTATTCCCTCCTCAGAGATTCATCCATCCGTCTGAGCACCCTGTTCTCTCCATCCCCTTCATAGGAATGATTGTAATATTGGCTGTGGTCTGGTGCTGGTTGTCGGAGCTGGCGTCCCAGAGGGCAAGGTATGGGAGGAGCTTATCTCTATCTGATGCATTATGCTAAGTAAGGCTCTTACACACTGATAACATAAAAACACAGTGTCTGCCAGGCCTTATCTTGCTATGCGGATAGTTTTGCTTCTATTTGCTCAGGTGTTGAGATATCAGTTTTTGAGTCTTACCCCAAAACAATAAGTGGAAAATATGTTGTTCCTGTTTACTCTGGATTCTTAACAGAAACCATCAGTTACAGAAACAGTTTTTATATGTACTATACTGTAGAGAGAAAGTGTATTCTGTGAATAATCCAGAATATTAAGGATACTGTTTTTACGTTAAGACGTGTAATTGGATTTTTATATTTTTAAAATTCACCTCACTTTCATTTGGGTTGAAGGAAAAATATCTCAAAACCTGAGCATGGCATCTGCATGGCTCGACACTGCCAGAAGTAAGTAAGAAAATATGTTTTTGTGTTATTTGGATGGACTGACCATTTAATACAAAAACATTTTCAAAATTAATTCCGATTGGTGGTTGGTATGGGAGGGTCTAAACTGAAGAAAAAGCCAAATTTGCCTGAAGTGAATAAAGGTAGATAATAACATTAAACATTAATGGAAGGTGGACGTGGGACGGGTGGGCAGTTTGGCTAATTAGAATAAAATATGACTTGAATGGTACTGAATAACTGATTTACAGGAATTGTTTGACATATTTGGTAAATGAGCTGTTTTGCCAATAATTACATAAGAAAACCCCTTCAATGTTCAGGTCGATAACCCTTTTTTAAATGTATATTTCACGCAACAAGGCCCTAAAATCTGCATAAAAACAATACTAGCAATTTTTTCTTTTTTGGTGGTTTGAAGATCTCCAAAACATTGTTACATATTTGATCACATTTTTGATGATTGAGTTTGAAGCTATATTAAATAGAAAGGTAAACAAACAAAAATAAAAATGTGAATGTAGATTTTGTGGTTTTGAATGGATTCCAAGTAAGGTTTTGGATTAGCTAAATTAGCATAAAGGCTTGAAACAGGCGTAAACCGATAGCCTGGCGCTGTCCAAAATATTTATTTTGGACAGCGAAATCCAGAGTAATCCAGAGTAAACAGGAACAACATATTTTCCACTTATTGTTTTGGGGTAAGACTAAAAAATATTAGTAAAATAAAATATTATAATATATACTTACTAGCACAGCTCAGTAATTAACACATTGTATGTTGTTGGTTTAATCTGTACACACAAATAATATAATAACAACAATTTGTGGTATTTGGGGGCGCCAAGAGCCGTAAATTGTGGGCCGGCCGCTGTAACTCTCTGGTGTTTGGTATCACCACAATCAATGAAGACAGCATTTGGGAGGACGGGTAAACTTGGTTATTTATTTAACCGCCCTTAAACCACAAATTCATATTTAAAGTGGTTTAAAAACGATTTGTGTATGGATTCAACAAACAGGATGCATACTTTTATATGCAGTTTACGAGATGCTTGTAGTAGGACATTTATTTTTGAATTTCAGAGAGAGCTAAGCTAGCTGTTTCCCCTTGCCTCAGTTTGTATGCTAAACTACGCTAATCCCCTCCTATCCCCAGTTCCAGAAAATGGTAACACTTTTATCATCTAACTCTGTACAAATTGAATCAGCATATTTCCCAAAATATTAAACTAATCCTTAGCCTAATACATGTTATCTGTGCCTGAGGAATAGCCTCTGCTGACTCTTAACACCACTATTTTCCTGTCTTCCTTCAGGGGAGTGAGGTAGGTTGGAACTCCATTTTGACTATCACTGCGGCCACAGCAGTGCTGCTGATGATGACTCGCTTGTTGAGAGCTCTCGTCCGATGTTGATTGGATGGGCAACATCTGCACAGGGACAGACGTCTGCTTCAGTCCAGCTCTCTCCTGCTGTGTCTTTACACTGAACTGGAATTCTCTAAAAGTGAGCTGACAGCCGTGTAGTAGAAAAGGCTGTCGCTAATAGGAAGGTACATGCACTGAGAATGATGCACTCAGTCTCATTTGAGGTTGAGGACGGTGAAGAGTTGACCTGCAGAGAGCCAACAGAGGACTGATCTCACTCCACTAAATGTTGTGCTCTGTCTCTCCTCCTCTGTGTCTGTGAATATTATATTTCTCTCCTTTTAGCTAACAATGTGATAAAAATGAAGGTTTTGATTTTTAACGTACACCAAGTGGTTTTGGGTTTATTTATCCATTATTTATTTATTTGTTGTTTGTTTGGATATTGTTCATAGATGTCTCTGATAATAATGAAGAACATGGAGTCTAGGCATTTGATGCACTGAAATCCCTGAAATGTACATATGCCCTTTAAATGTTAATACAAAGAGCAGTCTGACATTTTATGTGAACGATTTGACTTAAAATGGTTGCCTTCCTTTGAATAAATTCTGCATCTGGATTGAATGTCGCAAAATCTGCATGATTTAACAACATGCCAACATTACCAACTATTTTGCCCCCATTATTCTGTCAAACTTAACTTTGGAATATCAAATTGATGTTCTTTCGATTGCTAACACAAATGATATGCAGTTACAATGAGAACAATTGTAATAAAACTGTCAATCCAAGCCCAGAGCAGCGAGCTCTTCTTCACATTATGTTATTCTTATTTCTCCAGGCTCGGTCACTTCCTGTCTTGTGTCTGACTTCTACTTTCCTATTTAATGATCACTTTAACCGAGTTGCCAGAAAGTCTGCAAAAGTTTCTGATTCATCTCACCTGCCCACAGCTTGATTTGAATTTCAGTTATCTTACACCCACAGCTACATTGTTACACTTACAAAATGTTCGCTGTAGTTTTTCTATGTGCTATTAAAGATATCCCAGCAACTTTGGGAGCGAATCTTAGGAGGATCAAGCTATAATATTGTTATATCTTTGATAATTTCAATGTGGAGAAATAAGCTTTTGTTCCTCTCCAGCAGGAAATGGCTAGTGAATTGTTATTTAGATTTATGGTGATCGCAGGTTGTTCCAGGTACTCGGTGTAAAATGATGTCCGCCAGCATCTCCTTGTTTACTGACGACATACTTTATGTAACAAACTGCAGAACAGATAAACACCTGTGGACATTCGGCTACACTTAAATTGATCTACTGTTGTGACTGAGGTGACGATTGGTGTTGGTTGTGAGGGCATTTTAGCAATTAATATGGTTACAAAATATTTAAATAGGAAGTTGTCAGGACATGTTTGTTAAGGCAGTCAATACAAAACATATATGTATATGTGAAGGACTCTGATTATTGTTTATGTTTGTGAAATGTATTTTTTTGGTGAAAATAATTAAGGTTTAAAAAAAGCATGCTAGAAAACATTTAGAAGCACAATATATAATTTAAGTTACTTTGTATTCCATGTAAATAGTTATGACATAAAGTACTATGGGAGAGATATTTCTTAAATCCATTTGTACTCGCTTTGTAGAAAGTTAATTCTATTTTGAAAGAGCTTCGTATATTTGATAGCCATATTATATGCTGTGTAAATGTTTATTTATGGTGACGTTATTCAGAACTGCTTTCATTGCTAATCTTTTTCAGTACCTCTTTGTTGAAAGGTTGTGTAGTCATTGCATGCATTTCAATTGCATTTGACCTTAGTTGCTTGAAAGACCAATTGAATTGAGAAATGAATTAAAAGTCTTTGCTGACACATTTGTCATTAAACAAACTCCTGATAAGCAATGCCTGAGCAATTGTATTTCTATTTAGGAAAATGAACAAAGGTAAAGATGAGCCACTGGACTGAAAATGCTTCACTGTCTATTAAAAAATATATCAGCAATATAAATTAAATTCCCATTGACTGCAATGGTACGTATGAATGTTATAATTATTTTCATGATTTCCTGAATATTATCTTTATCATAGTTTCACAAGCTTCTATATTGTACTGTGTTTCTCAGCTTGTTGCTTTAAATATTGTGGTTTTCAATATAGTTAGTGGCTATTTTGTTACATCGAGGTCTATTTTGTACTGTTATGACTTAAGAAAATAAATATAACCCCCCCACGTGATGTCTGAGTCTTTTCTTTTCTTGGATGGTGTCCTCACCGTCAGTCACAGTTTTAGAGTTAAGGATATTTCTGGTTCTCATTCATGAAGTCACTACCAGTCAACCTGAGTGACAACCGTCTCTCAGCTGGGATTACATTTCATGGGTTGTATGGATATTAATAACTTTCACTGCAGAGACGTGACATAAGCTCACAGACATGGTCTCCTTACAGATGGCAGGAAATGTCGTGTCAACGTTGTCGATGGGCCCCCTAAATTACACTCATTACTCCATTGCCAGGACTCATGGGTCACTAAGTTCAAGTGTGTCTAATTAACTAAAAGTAGCGTGGATGTGCCGACGTAGTCATGGGGTACAGTTAGCTTAACCCTCATTGAGCAACCTTCTGTCACTTTAAATTAAATATTAAAGTAAAGTATTCCCAACAGATTCTGAATCAGGTTTCTGTATCATTCTGAGTTATGGCTAAATAAATACAACAGTCTTTACAGTCTTAATGTCAGTGCCAGATCACCAGGGAAACCTAATTAAGTGGGCCTTGGCCTCAGGAATATCTGTTCAGCAAATTCACCCCAAATCCCTTCTTAAATATTTAATAGATTCACCTGATAGACTAACAAGGAAAAAGCTAATTAGAAAACGTGGAAGGCTGAGTGTGAGAAGCCATAGGCTGGGGATTAAATGCCAAGTATACAGTGACAAGGTCTATGTAAATCTGTGCTTTGGTTTTTTATTTAGTTTACATATACTTTATACTTTCTGTCTTATGTCCAGCTGCAGTCGTTCTTAATGGCATCCATGAAAAGTCTCAGTCTGGCTTCAAACCTATGCACAGTACTGAAACAGCCCTTTTAAGAGTTTTTAATGATCTGCTCCTAGTCGCCGACTCAGGTAGCCCAGCTGTCCTGGTGCTGTTAGACCTGACAGCTGCCTTTGACACTGTGGACCATAGCATCCTGTTGTCACGGCTTGAACAGTCCGCAGGCATAACAGGCTCTGCCCTTGCATGGTTCAGGTCCTACCTGGCAGATGCCTTCTCCTCTGCTAAAGCCCCTCTTATCTGTGGGGTTCCCCAAGGCTCTATCCTGGGCCCCATCCTCTTTTTACTGTACATACTGCCCCTAGGTTAAATTCTCACTAAACACAATATTCCCTTCCACTGCTATGCCGACGATGTACAGATCTATCTGCCTCTCAAAGCAAATGTCAAACACTCACTTTTATCTCTATCAAGCAGTTGATGGACTGCTTGATAGAGATAAAATCCTGGCTGAGCAAAAATGTCCTTAACCTCAACGAGAGCAAGACTGAGGTCATCTTTTTTGGACCCCAACCTCCAGCCTCTCCGGTTGATATTCTGGGCTCTCTCAATGAAAGAATCCTCCCCTCTGTCATGAACCTTGGAGTGACCTTCACTAGCACTTTTAAATTCGACAAGCAGGTCAGCACCGGAGTCAAATCCTGCTTTTTTAAAATAAGACTATTGGCTAAGACCAAGTCGTATTTATCTTTTAAAGACCTAGAAAGGGTTATTAATGCCTTTGTTACCTCATGACTGGACTATTGCAATGTTCTGTATGTGGGTATGGACCAGGCCTCAATTAAACACCTGCAGCTAGTCCAAAACGCAGCTGCACGTCTTCTGACTGGCCACAAAAAGCATGCCCACATCACCCCAATTCTGGCCTCACTCTGGCTTCCAATTCGGTTCCGAATTGATTTTAAAATCCTTTTATTTGTTTTCAAAGCCCTAAATGGGCTGGCTCTTGCCTATATAGCCGAACTCCTCCATCGCTACACCCCAGCCAGAGCTTTAAGGTCTGCTGACCAGCTGTTGCTGATAGTGCCCAAGACCAGGCTCAAAACCAGAGGGCACCGAGCCTTCGCAGCAGCTGGCCTCAGGCTCTGGAACAGTCTGCCCCTCCATGTGAGGTCGGCCCGGACACTAGGGTTTTTTAAATCTTCACTAAAAACACACTTTTTCTTTCTGGCCTTCTAGTCAGAGCGGAGTATGACACCTGACTATTCCCTGTGTTTTTGTTTTTTATATTTCTGTTGTAAATTATTGTCTTTTATTGTGATTGTAGTAATGTGTTTTTATTACATGTACAGCACTTTGGCTCGACCAAAAATCGCTTTCAAGTGTGCTATATAAATAAAACTTGATTTGATTTATCAAGTTAGGATTATGTCGTATGTATCAATGAAAAGATAAATCAAAGCTATCAAAATCACATAAAAAAAAGAGACTTGAGTTAATTTAGTCAAATGTGTCTGTTTTCTAGTTAACTTTTTTTTGCAATCATTTACACACAGAAGCGTTTTCTTAAATACTGAATAATCAAATACATTTTGAAGTTCTTCTGCTTTACTTGAGAAATGTGATGTTATGGTACTTTGAAAACCCCAACTCTGTTCCTGTCAAATACAGGCATAAAATGGCCAAAAGTTCTGTTAAAATAAAAAATCTTTGCTGCATTTGAATGGCAAATAGCACATTCTAGTTTTTAAACAACTACTGTACAAAACAATTTAACTTAGTTTAATTGTAACAGAATGTATGATCATCCAAGAAAATATAATGCTGTTCTAGATAAACCTACCCAGTAATACGGTAAGATGCTCCACTTACTTACTACCTATCTACAACAGAAAATAATGCACACACAGGGATACATAAATATGACAAAGTGACACTGACAAGAATCAAAAGGACTTGTACAATTTGATGGCTTGTTCATTTGAAATACGGAATTATTACCATCTATGTCTTACAACCCTAAAAGATGGAAACATTTTTGAAATACCAGTATTAAAGTTTATTTCCATATACTAAACAAATATATTTTGGGGGGAAATATTCTGATAAGCATAAAATGGTTGAAAATCTTCAAAGTGCTTCATCACACAGTGGGAGATAAACACGGGGACCCCTGGCAGTGCACAGACGGAGCGTCCTGAGAATGCCTCCAGCATGTGTCACAGTGACTCTTACCTCCCATCGAGGTCGCTGCTGGCATCTGGTGTCACCGACTGCTGAGTCACAGCAGCCTGTCAGCCCCTGAACCTGCAGCAACACAACATCTATTGGAAATGACTCATTTTGTTTACAGATGATCAATTTTACTATGCGCAGGCTGTCGACTGTCTCAGAGTATTTCTGTACACAGCCTCATCTTCGATCAATGCACCCTGTCATGTTGACACAGTTGGAGGTGACACTAATTTGCTTTCAGTCAATTTACGAAGTCAGTTTGTCCTTTCTTGATAAGTAAAAAAAAAAGAAAAACGATGATCGTGGCCTGACAGGCATTTTAATGTGAAAATTGAGCAATACATTCTGAATTTAGTGAGTTAAAAGGCAATAACCCACAGTTGTTGTTGGGAAATTAACTAAACAATATATTTAACTACCACGGTTTTGCTTGATGGTGCATTAACATTCATAATATATATAAATAAACTGTTTTTCTTCAATATCAAGTATTTTTCCATAACCTTCCCTGAGTTTGTAGTGTCCTTTGCTTGTCTACACTGAGATGCATTTCACTCAGGGTTGGCAGATAGCTGTCAAACACACGTAATGCTCTCATCATCTTTATCAGGGTGACCTCAACCCTTTAAAATGTTACCCTCCAAGGCCTCAGAGTTTACAATTCCACTTTTCTTTTACTTTTATCCTCTGTAAAAACGTTTATGTTTGGGGGACAGAGGGACCACCTCACCTCTCACTTTCTTTTCTTAGCTCAATTGTTCAGACACTTGGATCCTGAGCATGACACACATTCGCAACAATCATCAAGTCCCTGGCCGGCCCCCAGCAGCCCAAATAGGAGCGCCTAAAAATAAGCAGCATGCCGCAACTGTTGCGCTGTCTGGGGTCTGACCAATCACGGCCCCCTCTCCCCCGTAAACCGAGCCCCACTCCCCTTATTCTCCAGGATTATAGAGTATGATCACAGAGGCTGAGTGACGCGGCCCTGGGTCCTTTATATACCCAACTCTTTCCTCGCTCAGCAGTCAAGTTAAACACGCTCGAGTCAACTTTAACAGTGCAGCTCAAGCTCACCTGCCGCGGGACTTCATTTTTCTAAAACCGACATCCTCCTCGGAGCTATAAGAGAGGAACGACTTCACAAGAGGGTGCCAATTAAAAAAAGCGGACGACCTGCTGCCTTGCCCATTGTCCATCGGATGTTTTAATCCATCAGTGTCTTGACATAAGTGGTTTCTTCGCAAGTACATCCGAAAAATCTCTAGGCTGCTTTTTGAACTCTCCAAAGGGTGAACTTTCCTCCGCGAGAGCGCGCTTGTCGTCCTCCTGCTAAAGTTTTCTGCGCACAATTCAACACTTAAGTGTCACCGAGGTATAAAAGTGGACACGGAAAACGCCACCATGATGAGCAACAACTACAGCGACGACCAGCCGCCTCCACAGTACTACCAGGCCACAGACTTTGGGGAAGAGGAGGACGACGAGATGCCAGCCGGGGAGAAGGACCTGGCCGAAGATGCGCCCTGGAAGAAGATTCAGCAGAACACGTTCACCAGGTGGTGCAACGAGCACCTCAAGTGCGTCAACAAGACCATCACCGATCTCCAGAGGGAATTTACTGATGGGCTGAAGCTAATTTCACTCCTGGAGGTTTTGAGCCAGAAGAAAATGTACAGAAAGCACCACATCAGACCCAACTTCCGCCAGATGAAACTGGAAAATGTGTCTGTGGCAC
This sequence comes from Notothenia coriiceps, assembly GCF_000735185.1. Classification (NCBI taxonomy): domain Eukaryota; kingdom Metazoa; phylum Chordata; class Actinopteri; order Perciformes; family Nototheniidae; genus Notothenia; species Notothenia coriiceps. The sequence goes on along the minus strand of NW_011369100.1, from coordinate 795,716 downwards.
TGGAGTTTCTGGAAAGGGAGCATATCAAACTGGTTTCCATTGGTAAGTTGAATTTTTGGCTTGTGAAGAAAACACACTGTTAAATGACCTAAAGGGCAATATATCAATAGTTACCAAGCTACATTAGATAGGAATCAGTTATAAAAATGTATGACAGTTATTGATAATCTCCTTAATAAGATGATGTGGTTCAATATTTAAAAGCTGAACCATGACCACATATCTTTGGATTTTTTAAAATGTATCACACACTCATATTGTGCGGCTACTCTCTTTGCATGCTATCAGCCCATATGTCAGTCAGCAGTGAGACATGGGTTTCACAGGCCCCTGGAAAGCTGCATGCAGCTGGGGCCATCAGCTTATTGGAAAGTTACTGCAGAGGTGCCACTGAGGTCATTAACTTGAGTCAGGGCCAAGGACTGAAAGCTCTATAATATTCTCATAAGCATTATCCTGCTGCAGCAATGTGGTAAACTATGAGCTGGACATTTGCTAGGCCTGTGCTAATGAAAATGACACGATTTATACCTGGGGACGGCAGTCACACACACACACACACACACACACACACACACACACACACACACACACACACACACACACACACACACACACACACACACACACACACACACACACACACACACTGTAGCGAAAGGTCAGGGGTCACAACGACTCAATGAGGCTCCGCACTGACAGCATATTGCTGTCCTGAGCCATCAGCAGCTCGTGTGAGGTGAGGATTAACTCTGGATGGATTTGGGGATCAGACTGTGCTACGGATAGCTGAAGTTACAGTAAATTGTTGTGGAAAGATGTGTCACACACAAAAGTCAGAAATAGACTTTATCCCACAAGAGCGAACAGAATGCCACCTCTTAGAAATATTTTACAACTGGCGAGAAACTAGTAGCCTTATATGAAAAGCCATAAAGAAGAAAGGTTATTAAAACTTTGACAGGGTATTTTTCTGTTTTGGTGACTGATGATCTCTGCCACACACTGGAGAGAAATTCCCGGCTGAGGCTTTGGCCGGTGGACTGTGAAGGCCACAGTGTGTCCACCGCCATACACTGAGAGTTATATTTGATTGGTGTGTGACATGAGGGCGTCAACCAGTATTTTTTATTGTTAACTCAATTATTAGTTTCGTATTTTGTTCTTCAAATGATTAGTTCTCAGTGTTTCTTAAGTGACGTCCTGGCTGTCCTTTTTCCTAAAAACTTAGAGATAATCTTATTACTCTCAAAGCGGAGTAAAGAAACCATAACATATTTAAGAATCTCTGAATTTAGACTTTTTTTCTTATTTTCATTCTGTTAAATCCATTACCAAAATAGTCTGTGATTAATTTTGTATTCGACAAACAGTTTGATCAGAAGAATCTAATATTTGTTCAAATCTCAGGGTCCTGGTTAAAGGAGGGCAAAGGTCACCATCACAGTTAATCTCAAAGTGTGCAGTGTGTATCTATGATAGTGCCTCTGGGACTAAATATGTTACTGGCAGTATTTCCCCCGCTGTACTGACAAACACAACAGGTCCAAATGAAACAGGTCGTCATAACAGAAGTCCTGGCATTTTATTTCCCAGAAGCCTCTCCCTCCATGCGGCATCCGTGTGGCCCTCTTAAGATAATGGCTTTCTCATTACAGTGACCTGGAGACACTTAAAAAAAAAATCTCCCCTCAGGCTTAGTCACACATGTGTCACACTATGAAACTAGATACCATCTGATGGATGTCTCTTTGAGCACACAGTTGCCCCTAAATCAGGACACAGGAGGATCCAAACCAACACACTGTGCCACGTCGTGCCACCTGCCTGCGCCAGTCAAACAGTGACACATCAAACACTTCCCTCTGATAGGAGGCAGTCATCTATGAAGAGACACGTAGTCGTAAAAAACAACCTCTCAATAAACAACTGGCATCAAAGTCCCTTTGTTATTAAAGTCTTACTGAATTAAGTGGAGTGTATCACATAAGATTATTCGATTAGTAGATATTAAAGTCAAACGCTCCTTAGAGGTTTTCTTGTTTAAATGGCTGAACACCTAAATGAAGGTGGATGTGAAATAGCCTATTTGACAAACTTTTCCTCAGAGCCCTTCAGGAAATGAGCTGCATGCTCGCTGTCAATGAATCTAATCTACAAACTATTTGATTGATCACACTGTTGCGCTACAAGTTTTGGACGTAATTGAAATCCAAGTGGAGTTTTATGCAGAGAGGGATCCACTTCCACACATCCTCAGCTGTCACTGTCTTCAGAGTGCCATTGTGACTGGATGACAGATTGTCAGGGGTCCTCAGCCAGACAGCTGTCTGAGAGAAAGGAGCTCGGGGGAAGCAGAGAGAAGCATTAAATTCTTGTCTCCTCAGCAGTCAATCATCATTGTTTATATTTCTGATCCACTCTGTAGAACAGCATGGGAAGACTAGTCTGATAAAATACATTTAAGGTTTAGATCTTAGGACTTGCCTATGTGAAACCATTCACTATTAGAGTGTAGTGCCCTCACCAATGAAATGCAGTTAACTAGTATATAATAAAGAAATGTACGACATGGTGTATGGTGTGAACATTTTGGAAGTTTTAAACCTCATGTTTGTCTCTGTCCAACTACAGATAGCAAAGCCATTGTGGATGGGAATCTAAAGCTGATCCTGGGTCTTATCTGGACTCTTATCCTCCACTACTCTATCTCCATGCCCATGTGGGACGACGAGGATGAAGAGGAGAGTAAGAAGCAGACCCCCAAACAGCGCCTGTTGGGCTGGATTCAGAACAAGGTGCCCCAGCTGCCCATCCATAACTTCAACCGTGACTGGCGGGACGGCAAAGCCCTGGGAGCTCTGGTCGACAACTGCGCCCCTGGTAAGAAGTGTGTGGTGTCACCAGCTGAGCCTACAGGCTGGGTGGAGTAAGTGCTGAGTCAGACTACGTGCCTGGCCTGTTGAGGGCTTGTTGTATAGTGGTTTTCCTTGGTTGCTATGGAGGTTGAGGTCAGGCATGTGTCAGTCAGAGTGTCACCTTCAACAGTATCACCTTCTCAGGAGAATTTGTCTCCTTTGCTCCTCATATAGAAACGAGGAGTGTATTTCTCCCACACACTTCATGGCACAAACACACACACACACAGATTCAGATGTCAGTGTGTTAGCTGTCTCTGGAGAGCAGCTAGTGTCAGTAGGTTGTAGAGGGGTTGCTGATGGCCGGGGGACGTCCCTGCCAGCTGTCCCACAATGACTGAAGCATTCCCTCTTACTGTTTCGGGCCCTGAGGCCCAAGCCCTGCTTTAGTGTTTATAGCCTTGCTGCTACACAACACCCCCAAATTTGGGCACCATTCCTCCTCCTCTGTCAGGGGGGATGCTTGGCTCCGCATCAAAATGCAGAGTTATCTGTCACAGGGAGGTGCCTAAGCCACAGATCCAAGGGCCACAAGGCCACAGTTTGAGCCATAGCCAGTTCAGGCTTCTGCTTCAAACATTGAACATCAGAGTCCTATCCGTGCTGTGCATCACAGAGTGAAGGTGGAGGAGTAACAAGAGGAGTGCAAAGCTCCGACTTTTACTGTGTTTATATGAGCCATTGATCTTTGGAGATGCATCTTTCAAACACTGTGCAGCAGCACTGACCATACAAGGTTCTGTTCTTTCATCAGCTATTACCAAACAGCAGGGTTACTGACGAAACTCACTCCGTTCTGAAAAACACACAAGCTCTGCTTTCAATGCAGATACACAAAAAAACAAGTTAATTGGCCAGATCAGGAATACATAAATGTTTTATCTGACACAGTTTCTGTTCTTACATACAATCTATGGCATACGTCCTGCTTCTTGGGGTATTGCAGTGATGTTGCATTATGAACTTTGGGGCTCTGGGTTAACTCCAGTGTCAATAATAATTGGATGATAGTATTCTATGGTGTGCCTGTACAGGCCTATTGAGTGAGTAGCCACTCCATCAGCAACACTAATCCAATTTAGGCATTAGCAGTTTGGAGGAGGCTAGCTACAGCCCTAGTGAAAGTGCTAGTGCTTCTTGAGCGATAGCACAGCGTAAGACCTTTATTGTCACACTTCATAGGAGCAGAGCAGTGTGGGTAAGGTCATGCATGTTGTAGTTGAAGGTGTTAGACAGATAGTAGTGACAGCCCAAGTGCCCTTATTATAGCAACAGTAGTGTAACACTGACTGCATTGTGCAGGATTGTCTAATCTTCCTGTTTGCTTTCCGTTAGGTTTGTGTCCTGACTGGGCAGAATGGGACCCCAACCATCCTGTGGAGAATGCCAGAGAAGCCATGCAACAGGCTGACGACTGGCTGGGTGTGCCTCAGGTAAGATTCATGATGGATGTTGCTGACAAAGTGCTTTTTAGTTTGCTTTGGTTCATCTGGGTGTAGTTGATCTCACAGGACAATACAACAAGACAAGCATGTCTCGTTTCTACCTTCAGGTGGCAACATAGTCCATACTCAATGGAAATACATTCAGCAACACAAGTCATTACCATGCAATTAAAATGGAGCACCAAGAAACATTTGCAAATGAAAACTCACCACATGTACACACACTGGCGCGGCAACACTGAACTGAAAAAAGGCAGTACTGTGTATGAAATGGAGCCCAGTGTTTTCCAGGGAGATCATGCTGGAGGGTGTCATGAAATATTTATTACCCATCACACTTCCAATATTTCCATTCACTTTATTGTGGCTCTCAGTATGCGAGTTTGTAGCTTTATTGAGTAGTTCGTGAATTTGTGGGGGTATGAGCTTTCTGAACACCTCCCGAGCCAGCCGCTGAAACAGAGGTGTGCGCTCATCAGAATACCAATGTGAACAGAGCGGGGGTGCAATATTTCCACTCCCATTTGTAAGACTCCGAGTTTCCGTATTGTAATGTGCTCGATGTAGGTTGTTTACTTGTTGGTCTAAGGCACGGGGTTAGCTGTTCTCCATGAGGCTTAGAATTGGTAAAATAGCTGGGTGGGGGGAGGGGGTGTATGTCATGTATACAGGCCTGGGGGCTGGAGTGCAGTGTGGTGTTAAGGAGATGTGGGAAAATTCTGGCTCAGGATAAATCCCCCTGGCTGGCTTATTGAGGGCAACAATCCTTAACCCTGCTGTCCTGGGGTTAAATATAACCAGCGCCGTGCATGGCTTTGTGCCACGTTGTGATAGACAGGCAAACAAGTGCTTGAAGGGAGCGAGGAGTCAGTAGTGGGGGGAATAAATAAATGTAATCCTTGTTAAATCCTATTGCACTATGCTTAATAAGGGAACGCTTTATAAAGAGTAAACCATACCCTTCTTACAGTTCAAAATACTCTTAGGATGTTACATGAAAACTGAGCTTGACCTTATATGTTGACTGTACTTTTCAATCAAAACACAATACACATTATTAACCTCTGATATGCTGATTGTCTTTTTGTGCTGCAGGTGATTGCCCCTGAGGAGATTGTGGACCCAGATGTGGATGAGCACTCTGTGATGACCTACCTGTCTCAGTTCCCCAAGGCCAAACTGAAGCCCGGCGCTGATCTCAGGCCTAAACAGCTTTTCCCAGACAAGGCCAAAGCCTATGGACCTGGTGGGTAGCCACGAACACCTGCATAGTTTTAAAAAGTTCATATTAACAGTATAAATGTATATGGAATAATGTATAACTACTCAGTCCTGAAAAACAGGGCATGGATAGTATACCTAGGGGATAATAAAAGTTAGAAAGCTTTTTAGTTGATGTGCCACTGTGTTGCAGAATATATGACCAGATCCTGTGTCTCTGTATTTACATTACAGGTATTGAGCCCCATGGCAACAAGGTAATGCAACCGGCTGTGTTCACTGTGGAAACTCTGGAAGCTGGCAGTGGGGAGGTCCTGGTCTATGTGGAGGATCCTGAGGGACACAAAGAGGAGGCAAGTTATACAAAAAGCCTGCAAGTCAACTCACACAATCTTGCTAAGTTGCAGAGTTTTGCAAAGTAAAGGCCCTGACACACCAGGCCAAAATCGGTCTAGCATCTAATCTTTAATTTAACCCTCTCTTACTTCTTATTCTCCAGGCTAAGGTTAAACCCAACAAGGACAAGAGCAGATCATACACTGTCACCTATCTTCCCAAAGTTGAAGGTGTTCACAAGGTAAGAGCAGGTCCACACATCACTCAGCACAACACGGTCAAATAACTTTAAAGTGTCTTAACTTTGTCTTGCTTTTGTCTCTTTAGGTGAAAGTGCTGTTTGCTGGTCAAGACATTGACAAGAGTCCATACACAGTGAATGTAGCGAAGGATTTGGGCGACCCCAGCAAAGTACATGCCAGGGGACCAGGTCTGGATGCTACAGGCAACGTGGCCAACAAACCCACCTACTTCGACATCTACACAGCTGGTTAGTACATGACCATAACAAGCGTCAATAACAAGCATGTGATCTGATGAGAGGCTTGCAGTATTTTCAAACAAAGTAAAAATAAACTGTAAAATATTCTGAGGGAACTGAAGATAAATCATCCTTCAATCTGTGATACTGTAACTAATTTCTTTCCTGTCACACTCAGGTGCTGGTAATGGTGATGTAAGTGTGGTAATCATCGATCCTCAGGGCAAAAAGGACACCGTGGAGCTCATCCTGGAGAATAAGGGCGAAAGTGTTTTCCGTTGCACCTATCGTCCCATGCTTGAAGGGCTTCACACCATCCACGTACTGTTTGCAGGCCAAGAGATCCCCAAGAGCCCTTTCACTGTCAACATCGCAGAGGGTGAGCCATCTGTCTGTGTCGTCAATTAGTGTCAGACAAACCAGATTTCTTATCATGCTGTTAATGTCAGGGTGATCTATCAATCACAATCTAGTCATTTTTATTTCCCCTGGGAACACTCTCCCAGTATAGACCGTAACCATTCCTATCTGTCATTTTTAGCTCCTCCAGTTGCTCCTCTGCAGATAGCCCCTCAGTCAATGCACACACCCCCTGGAGCGAAGGGTGGAAAGGGGGTACCCCCCCATAAACCCGGCCGCCCAAGTTAGTATGGTTTCCTGGGAGGAGCTTGTGCCAGTTGCTAAGCCAGAACCGCCCAAACATTTTCTCTTTGCCGCGCCCTGCAGATTGTGCTTTCTGTAAGAATAGAGTGCCGCGGCTCAACGCCGAGCTTGGTCGCCTGCTCCAACTTCCTGCGTCCTGTAGCTTGATGATTTTGTTATGTTCCGTGAGAGAGGAAATGCAATGTGGAACACATTTTCCCATTTTGTATTTCTGTCCATGTTCTTCTTTGTTAAATGTCTTTGCTTTTCTGTTGACATGTTTGTTTATCACATCTACGTTTGCATCAACCAGCATTCGATTTAAGCCTGCAGTCAACATTTTGGAGTGACTGACTGAAATGTTGTCAGACGCCCCCTCGATGCTTTCAAATGTGTCAATATGCTATTGAGCATTCTGCATTTCAGTATTATGTGCTGCAACACGCTTTCTGATTGCAGGTTCTGTCTGTCAAACTTTAAGGAATCCTAACTGCATTGGATATTTGAATTTCTTTGCTACTAACATTGCTGTAAAATGCTTGATATTATCGCTATTATCGATATTATTGCTTTGTTAAACATTTCTCTCTAACACTTTTTGTTATTCCTTTCAGCAATAAACCCAAATGCATGCCGAGCTACAGGCAGAGGCCTTCAGCCCAAAGGCGTGAGGGTAAAGGAGGTTGCAGACTTCAAAGTTTTCACCAAGGGAGCTGGCAATGGATCACTGAGCGTCTCAGTCAAAGGGCCAAGTGAGTCAGACAGCTTTCATCCTTTGCATCACTCATCCTCATACATCTTTACAACTATTCACTTTGTTTGGGTTTTTATCTGAAGGGTAACATTCTCATATATGATAAACTAAAAGCATAAAATGTCTCTACGCCTTGATAAGTATCCATGTTCATTTTATTCTTCCTCCTCAGCTGGAGCAGAGCAGCAAGTGAAAGTGCGAGATGCAGGAAACGGTGTGTATGAATGTGAATATCTCCCACTTAAGCCTGGTAAATACACAGTGAGCATTGCCTGGGGAGGCCAGCCCATCCCACGCAGGTAAGTTTCAAAAGCTGCCTTAAGCTATTCCTTAACAATTCGCATTCACATTTGTAGTTGGTTATATTGTGTACTCTTGTGTACTGCAGCCCCTTCGAAGTGGAGATTGGTCAGGAGGCAGGTTTTCAGAAGGTGAGGGCCTGGGGTCCTGGTCTGAAGACTGGCATGGTGGGAAAATCGGCAGACTTTGTTGTAGAGGCTATCGGCACTGAAATTGGAACTCTAGGTGAGATATTAGCTAATAATATCAGCTCTTTCAGAAGAAAAGTGGATCCAAAAAAGAATTCTCACTGTGAAACTTGTATTCTTAATGTTTAGGCTTCTCCATCGAAGGCCCATCACAGGCTAAGATTGAGTGTGATGATAAGGCGGATGGCTCCTGTGATGTGCGCTATTGGCCCACTGAGGCCGGTGACTATGCTGTCCACGTCATTTGTGATGACGAGGACATCAAAGACAGCCCCTTCATGGCCCACATCCTTCCTGCTGCCAATGACGTCTTCCCTGAGAAGGTAATTCCCACTCACTGAAATATACATCATATAAAAGCAGGTTGCCATATTCTCAACAAATACATTAAAACAACAACATGTTGCAGGTGAAAGCATTTGGTCCAGGCCTGAAGCCAACTGGCGTCATTGTGAACAAACCGACTGAATTCACCATTGATGCCACCATGGCTGGGAAAGGTCACCTCAAAATATACGCACAGGTGGGTAGAGAGCCAGTTTGTGAAATCTTCATTGATTATTTATGGGAACACATCATTGATGTTGCATGTAAAGAGCAGATCTGACATGCTTTTGTACCCACAAAGGACGCTGAAGGCAGCACCATGAACATCAAGATAACTGACAAGGGAGACGGCACATATATTTGTGTGTACACCCCTGTCAAGTCCATTAAACACACCATCATCATCACCTGGGGGGATGTCAACGTGCCCAACAGCCCCTTCAGGGTAAGGCAAATGATAATATACTAGCGCACACACACACACACACACACACACACACACACACACACACACACACACACACACACACACACACACACACACACACACATATATATATATATATATATATATATATATATATAACATTGCTCCTTTGAAATTCAGTCAATTAAATATAATGATACTCGAGCAATTATGGATGAAGTAAGAGTACTGCAGCAGTTCTACTTGAACCAACTGCTTTTGCTTCAAGTACGATGTGAATTCATTAGGTGCTGGTTGGAGAGGGTTGTCATCCCGATAAAGTCAAAGTCTATGGGCCCGGAGTGGAGAAGACGGGGCTCAAGGCTAACGAGCCAACATACTTCACGGTGGACTGTGGGGAAGCCGGTCAAGGTGAGCATTTACAAGGAGATGGTGTAGGAGGTACAAAAACACTTCTGAGTTTAGTTCACAATTATAATAAGTGCTACACCATGTGGGATGTTGAAAAATATAAAAGGAACACATGAACAGAATAAGCAATGCTGTGCAGTTTATTTGAAATGTACTTGAATTAAAGCTGTAGGCAATGGAGCGACTGTGTCTATTTATTCAGATCATCTATTTTTGAATGACCTTCTTGAACTATGCTCGCTGCTATGCACCATTAGGGGACATCAGCATTGGAATCAAGTGTGCCCCAGGGGTGGTGGGCCCTGCCGAGGCTGACATCGACTTTGACATCATCAAGAATGACAATGACACCTTCACTGTCAAGTACACTCCCCCCGGTGCAGGCCGATATACCATCATGGTGCTGTTTGCTGACCAGGTAGGAATACAATTCCCAGTGAAAGACAGACTGATGAGTGAGGTAGAATTTTCAATTTCATATTACTTGGTCTTCAGTCCTTTCTTATGACTATTTTATGATTGACTCTTTCAGGAAATTCCCATCAGTCCATTCAAAGTCAAGGTGGATCCTTCCCATGATGCTGGTAAAGTGAGAGCAGAGGGCCCCGGAATCAACAAGACAGGTGAGATCCACTCCATGAAATAGTTTATTTAGAATGACCAGAAACCACATTCTACATTTCTATGAAGTAATAGAAATGATTGATGATTGGATTAGGATTGATAGCACTGACAAAACACGGGTGTTTTTCAGGAGTGGAGGTGGGCACTCCAACCCACTTCACCATCTACACAAAGGGAGCTGGCAAGGCCAAGCCTGAGGTGCATTTCACAGCATCAGTCTCAGGAGAGGCGGTTCGTGACTTTGAGATCATCGATAACCACGATTACTCCTACACTGTCAAGTACACAGCTCTACTACAGGTACAGTAGGCCTCAGTTTGAAGCCCATTACAGAGATTATTCATATGTGGGTTTTCTCCGGAAGTTTTTCCTTGTACGATGTAAGGGTCTAAGGATAGAGGGTCGTTTTTCTCATACTGATATTCTGAACAATCTGTGCTGTTGTATTAGCTGTAAAGTGTCTCTACTGTAGGCTATTTTTATTATATGTACAGCACTTTGGCTCGACCAAAAATCGTTTATAAATGTGCTATATAAATCAAATTTGATTTGATTTGATATGAATCACTCAAATCCATTAATTTTCATTCTTCCATTTGTGCCTTCAGGGTAACATGACCATTTCAGTCACTCATGGAGGAGATCCTATTCCCAAGAGCCCTTTCATCATCACAGTGTCACCACCACTGGATATTGGAAAGGTGAAAGTGGAGGGATTAGACACGAGTAAGTTACACTAAACAAAACGTTTGCATTTACTATGTAGAAAGTTAAATGCAGCAGTTAAAGCATTTCATCTTCTTGCAGAAGTGGAGGTTGGAAAGGATCAGGAGTTCACAGTAAACACAAAGGGCGCTGGTGGGCAGGGGAATGTGGGGGTGAAGATGACCTCGCCCTCAGGCCGACCAATCCCATGCAAGCTGGAGTCAGACAAAGCCAAAGGCACTCACGGTGTGAAGTATATTCCCCCAGAGGAGGGGCAGTACAAGGTTGAAGTCAGCTATGATGGCAACCCGGTGATGGGAAGCCCCTTTGGGGTTGAAGCTGTGATGCCTGCCGATCCTTCCAAGGTAAAAGTTCATAAAAGCTTCTTGTAGTTCTGCACTGTGGGAATGCTCGAGGCTCATGAAACCTACAAATATTTGATGTTTTATACACCATATCTCAAAAACTGACCTGACTGTTGCATCACAGGTGAGAGCTTTCGGCCCAGGCCTGAAGGGAGGCATTGTGGGTAAACCAGCTCCATTCACTATTGACACAAAGGGAGCTGGTGCAGGTGGGCTGGGTCTGACTGTGGAGGGTCCCTGCGAGGCAAAGATTGAGTGCCAGGACAACGGGGACGGCACATGCTCAGTGTTTTACCTGCCCACCGAGGCTGGGGAGTATTCTATCAACATCCTGTTTGCGGAGCAGCACATCCCCGGCTCTCCCTTCAAAGCTGCAGTGCGCGCAGCCCTGGACCCCGGAAAGGTGACGGCTAGCGGGCCGGGCCTGGAGAAGGCCAAGGCCGGAGAGCCAGCGACCTTCACTGTGGACTGCACCCGGGCGGGCGACGCTGAGCTCACCATTGAGATTGTGTCAGAGACCGGGACGAAGGCTGAAGTTCACATCCAGAAAACTGCTGAGGGCACCTTCTCTGTCACATACACCCCACCCTTCCATGGCACACACACCATCACAATCAAGTATGGTGGCCAGATGATTCCCCAGTTTCCCAAGGTGCTGCAGGTGGAGCCCTCAGTGGACACCAGCGGGGTGCATGTCTACGGGCCAGGAGTAGAGCCCAGAGGTAATTAAGAACCTAAGCATAAAAATGTGTTGGCATTCGTGCCAGGTTTTAATACACCTAGGGTATGTACTAAAGAAAGATTTATTTTAGTCATTAGTCAATTGTTATGAAAGCAGCTGAAGTCATTTATCAAGCAAAATGCCACACTTGCCGGTAGCTTTTTCTCAAACTTAAATTATTATTATTCAGATACAGCTTTTGAAATGTGGTTCTGAAAACGTAGGAGATGTCACCTTGTTTAGACTAAACAAACAATAGTAAACAGATGAAGCCATAAAGAAAACATTGCATTGTTAGCTGCAGCCAGAGTGTGCACTTTAAGTAGTTAAGAAAAATCTCTTTACAAGGATTTATAATGTCAAGTCTTTAACATGACCGAAGCCTCTTGGTCTAGTTTGTCTTTGGCAACAAATCACCTGAAGGGCTTTTCTGTTTCAAGGGGTCCTCAGAGAAGTGACAACACACTTCATCGTCGATGCTCGCACCCTCAACAAGGCGGGAGGAACTCATGTGAAGGTTCAAATTATCAGCCCTTCCAACACCAACACAGAAACCTTCATCACTGACAAGGGAGACGGCACCTACAGAGTGGAGTACACAGCATTCGAGGATGGTAGGAGAACAATATTACTTTATCTGATTTAACAATGTTAATTCACACGGTTAGAATATCACGCAGTGACATCGGCATCAAACAACAACAGTTGAAGATGTACACAGTATGTCAAAAGTACAACATAACAAACCTAAACTGCTGCAAATAGAAAGAGGATTTTAGTTATAGGCAGCTGTCTGAGAGAGAAAACAGACAATCTCTAACAGGTGTTTGTTTACAGGCGCCCTTTGGGAATAAGGCAGCAGGGTGGAATAGAAAGAACGAGAAAGAGAGGGGTATAAATACAGAATGATGCAGTAGAGCAATGATGTGAGGGGCAGAGAGCAGAGAGGCTCTTTTTTATAAATAGTCTGCTCTTGAACAGAAGCTCTTAACCAGCCAGGTATGTGTGCTGAAGGCTGCCTGAGCACAGCTCTATGACAGGGGATATTATTAGAGACCTATAACACAAAGCAAAGAGATCACAGAGCACTTCTCCACCACCAGACAGGCTCTAATATCATCGCAGTGCTGCTGGGAATCTGGCATATAGGCCTACTGAGAGGGCTCTGTCAAAAAAAAATGTTGCTACAGAATAATGAATAGGGAACAGATGTAACGCCTTGTACGTTCACCAAAGCGTCTGCGCTCTGGATCTTTTTTTAAATAAACAGATGTTTGTGTCCCTAAAAGGGAATTTGTCTGGCTCATAATTAAAAGCAAGTGGCAATAACAGAAAACCATTTGTTTGCTTTGAGAACATTCAGGCAGAGAGGTATGGCAGCAGGCATTGAACTGGTGTATCTGTTTGTGAGCAGGAATGCATCTGATCGAGGTGCAGTATGACGACGCGCCGGTGCCCAAGAGCCCCTTCAGAGTGGCGGTGGTGGAGGGATGTGATCCGACACGGGTCCGTGCCTTTGGACCGGGACTGGAAGGAGGGATTACCAACCAGCCCAACTGCTTCACTGTGGAGACCAGGTACTGTTGAATCACATCCTCCACTTTCACTTTGTCTCACTGCGATCTATGCAGTTCGACCTATGCAGTTTTAATATACATTTTATCAGGTATATGTTTTCCAAAGGTCCTGATTTAAAGTATTACACACTATCATGGAGGGGAGGTTTTCTGTTAGAAGGTTCTTTATTTTTATTTTGTCATACGAACATAGCTACGGTGTAGTTATGCAGATGAAAATCTTAGGTCACAGGCTCCTCCAACAGTGCAACACAATAACACAGATAAACAGAAAGATATAGTGCAAGTAAATAGTAAATACAAAAAGAAGAAATAGTGCAATAAGAGTCTATATGCAAGTTATTGGAATGATATATTAGAGAAATAGATAAATAATTACTAGGTAACAGATGAATGTTATGGATGTTGTTTCAGCAGTTCAGTTGTTTAGCAGTCTTATTGCCTATGGTATGAAACTGTCTCTGAATCTGGTGGTTTTAGTCCGGATGCTGCGGTAACGCCTGCCAGACGGCAGCAGGCGCTTGTTTTAAACAATATGCAAATGAACTGTAACTTTCCAAAAATAATGATCCTTTTTGTGACGGCATTAATTACATAACTATTCATTTTTGAGTGGAAAATAAATTAAAATGTTTCTTTGATGGTTGTGACTTATATTAGCCGGTAATCCTTGTATGGTAATGCGTTGGCATGACGAGCGTTAAAAGAGACATTTGTGAAATTAATTTAAAAGCGTTGGCTTCTCTCTCAGGGGTGCTGGTACAGGAGGCCTGGGCCTGACCATCGAAGGAGCATCGGAAGCAAAAATATCCTGCAAGGATAATAAAGATGGCAGCTGCAGTGTGGAATATATCCCCTTCACTACCGGAGATTACGACGTCAACATCAACTACGGAGGTCATCCGATCCCTGGCAGTCCGTTCCGGGTTCCAGTGAAGGACCCCGTGGATCCCACCAAGGTGAAGTGCTCCGGTCCTGGTCTGGGCACCGGAGTGAGAGCTCATGTTCCTCAGACCTTCACCGCAGACTGTACCAAGGCTGGACAGGCCCCACTGGATGTCAAACTCTATGGCCCAACAGGTGAGATCATGCGTTTGATATTTAAAAATCCATGTCTTCTCTAAGCTGACAAATAACAGCATTTCAACTTTACATTATATGATTGATTCTAAAATGTCCTAATTCCAGGTACTGTGGAGCCAGTTGGTGTGAAGAACAACGGCGATGGCACCCACACGGTTCACTACACCCCAGCTCAGGATGGCCCTTACACTGTAGCTGTAAAATATGCAGATCAGGAAGTCCCACAGAGGTACGGTATAATTTAAAAAATCCCCCCACTAAGCCAGGAATGTGCAGATATATGTCTTAATTAAAGTTCCACTCTGTCTGGCAGGATTTGAAAAAGAAGTTCAGCAAATGTTCTTTTCCCTTTAGTAATTAAACTTGATATTCTCCCCTGTCTTTCTTCTAAAGTCCATTCAAGGTGATGTCTCAGCCTGGGCATGACGCCAGTAAGGTGCGCGCCAGCGGCCCCGGTCTAGACACAAAAGGTGTGTCTGCAAGTCTGCCAGTTGAGTTCACCATCGATGCTCGTGATGCTGGAGAGGGACTGCTCACTGTGCAGATTCTGGTGGGTTCAGCTACCTTACATCAATCATCATTTTTCTAACAATAAGTCACCATTTAAAGCAACTTAATTTAATGTATTGACAGGACCCTGAGGGAAAGCCAAAGAATGCCACCATCCAGGACAACAGGGACGGCACCTACACCGTCTCCTATGTTCCTGACTCCACTGGCCCATACACCATCACCATTAAATATGGAGGAGACGAGATTCCTTACTCCCCTTACCGCATCCAGTCCCTGCCCACAGGAGATGCCAGCAAATGTTTCCTCACAGGTGAGAAAACCACTGTGATCTTTAAGTGGTCTAATAAATAAACATTTAATTATTTATATTCAAAATTGCCATTTTTTTCTTTCCAGTTTCCATCGGAGGTCATGGCGTGTGTGAGTAACAGTGACTTTGGTTTTTTTATGAGACCGATTGCTCGAAAAATCTCACATTCAATGCATTTATTTAGCACTTACTCTTTATCTTTATTATCTCTTTCCTCAACAGCAAATCTTCAGAAGCTGCAGACCTCTGAGGATACAGTTATCACAGTGGATGCAAAGGCTGCTGGGAAGGGCAAGGTGACCTGTAAGGTTCAGACCCCACAAGGGATGGAGCTGGACATGGACGTGATGGAAAATCGCGATGGGACCTTTGACATTTACTACACAGCCCCCGAACCTGGGAAATATGTTATTACAATCCGCTTTGGGGGACAGAACATCCCGAAGAGCCCCTTCCATGTGATGGTGGGTAAAAGAGTTTATAAAAGATGCTACAGTTGTTTGCTGGGTGCGCTTTTGCTCTGACATTTACTTGTATGGAACCAACTGTTTTTCTTTTCTCTGTATTGACAGGCCACAAATGAGCCAGTCGCTCCCCGTGATACCGTGGACCCTCTCTTCCGTCCTGTTAACTTCCTCGTCCCCTTCACGCCACAGCAAGGAGAAATCACAGGTGTGACACAAACCACTCTAACTGAAAGAAAATCCTGCACACAAACACACCCACACATTGTCGCAACCATATTTTTAGGTCACTGACATTTCCCCACACTGCTGTCATTTCCAGGTGAGGTGCGGATGCCTTCAGGCAAGACTGCCCGCCCTCATATCACTGACAATAAGGATGGCACCATCACAATAAAGTACCAGCCCACAGAGAGAGGTCTGCACGAGATGGACATTAAATATGAAGGAAACCACATTCCAGGTCAGAATCACAGCATTTTAGGAGGATGGGAAGCCGTTTCCAACTCTAAATATGATGAATATATTTTGTTCTCTTAAATAAAATGTCTGTATACATTTTTGTATCCCTTATAGGAAGTCCTTTGCAGTTCTTTGTGGATGCTGTGAACAGCGGAGTGGTGACAGCTTATGGCCCAGGTCTGAGTTACGGGATGGTCAACAAGGCTGCCACTTTCACTGTGGTCACCAAGAATGCAGGAGAAGGTACTATACTTCATTTCCTGACAGCTATTTCTTATTTCCCAGTGGATTTGTGTTAATACAGTTAACCCTTACCTTACTCAGCAGAAAAGTAAAAACGTGTTATTCTTCCTCCCCTCTCAGGTGGTCTGTCCCTGGCAGTGGAGGGTCCGTCTAAGGCCGAGATCACCTGCAAGGACAACAAAGATGGCACCTGCACTGTTTCCTACCTGCCCACAGCTCCTGGAGACTACAACATCATTGTCAAGTTTGACAACAAGCACATTTCAGGCAGTCCTTTTACTGCCAAGATCACTGGTGAGAAAATAAATCACTGACTTATTTACTGTTGATCATTATAGTGGATGTGTTTATAATAAATCAGGTTTACGGGGTTGACAAACATCTAAACCACCTTTTTTATGTTAAGGTGATGATGCCATCACCAGGACATCTCAGCTGAATGTCGGCACAGCGGCTGACGTGTCCCTGAAGATCGCAGAGACTGATCTGAGCTCTCTGACTGCCAGTATCAGAGCGCCATCAGGCAATGAGGAGCCCTGCCTGCTCAAGAAGCTGCCCAACAGACACCTCGGTGAGATATTCTCTTTCCAGATAAACAAAATCACAGGAAGAGTGGAACATAGATAAGCAGTGTTTGATTCATTGTATGCTTTTCGATTTTATTTCTCTGGTTCTTTCTCTTGATTTGTTCCCCTCTCTCTTGCAGGTATTTCTTTCACCCCTAAGGAGGTTGGCGAGCATGAAGTGAGCGTGAGGAAGAATGGTGTGCACGTTGCCAACAGTCCTTTCAAAATCATGGTTGGCCAGTCAGAGATTGGCGAGGCCAGCAGAGTGAAGGCTTTCGGCAAAGGCCTGACAGAGGCACACACTTTAGAAATGGCTGAATTCTTTGTGGATACAAGGAATGCAGGTACGATTCAGAGACGGAATATTTCACCTTTACAGCAAGCGAGGTCAGAACAAGTACAAAGGCAACACATACGTTTTTTTAACTACTCTCTGTACTTCTCTTAATCCTTCAGGTTATGGAGGTCTAGCATTGTCGGTTGAGGGTCCGAGCAAAGTGGATATCAACTGTGAAGATGTGGAGGACGGGACCTGCAGGGTCACCTACTGTCCAACAGAACCTGGAAGTTACATCGTTAACATCAAGTTTGCTGAAAAACACATCCCAGGTTTGAATCTTTTTACTGGAAAATGTACAAATGCTAAATCTTTTGACATGTTAACATAAAATAAATCGGTATATATGTTGTTCTCTGCCCTCCAGGAAGTCCTTTCACAGTGAAGGTGACCGGAGAAGGAAGGATGAAGGAGAGTATTACTAGAAAGAGACAGGCGTCTACTATCGCCTCAGTGGGCAGCACATGCGGCCTTAACCTCAAGATCCCAGGTGGGTACATGAGTTCAGTCAGAAACGGTTACAAGGCAGCGGTCAACCACCATCAAATAAATGTACTCCCATTTGTATCCTCACTGCTTTTTTTCACGCTTCAGGAAACTGGTTCCAGATGGTTTCAGCTCAGGAGAGGCTGACCAGGACTTTCACCCGCAGCAGCCACACATACTCCCGCACTGAACGCACGGAGATCAGCAAAACCCGGGGTGGAGAGACCAAGAGGGAGGTCCGAGTGGAGGAGAGCACCCAGATGGGCGGAGGGGGAAGCCCCTTCAGAGATGTTTTTGGAGACTTTCTGGGCAGAGAAAGCCTCAGCAGCTTTGCTGGAATCACTGCCAGACCTGAAGGTGAGTCCACATTTAAACCCTATTTTTGAGCTTGAAAATAGTTTGGCTTAAATTGTGCTATTTTCTCAAAGATATCTGTTATACATTTTCTGCAAATGTCTATCCTAAAGTGTCGTCTCTGCGGTTATTCCTTCCTCATAGTAGTTGAGAGTGGCTCTCAGGCCATGACGGCTCAGGTGACCAGCCCCAGTGGGAAAACAGTGGATGCTGACCTAGTTGATGGAGGGAGCAGCACCTACAGCGTGCGCTTCATCCCCCAGGAAATGGGACCCCACACTGTCAACGTCAAGTACAGAGGCCAGCACGTCCCCGGGAGCCCCTTCCAGTTTACTGTGGGGCCCATGGGGGAGGGAGGATCACACAAGGTCCGTGCCGGAGGACCTGGTCTGGAGAGAGGCGTGGCTGCAGCACCTTGTGAGTTTATGGAGAAAGAGATTTCTACAAATACTGATTACGACTTGATTTTTTATAATTCCTTCAATTTGCCATAACATCACAACACAATAGGACAGACACGTGTTACTGAAATAGGGAAAGAAAAAAGGCAGAAGAGGACAAAAAGGACACTAAATAACATATAATATAATAAAACACATAATAATAAGTAATACAATATAAATCAAGAAAGTAGAGCTTAATTAAGAAAATAGTAAGCTTGATTTAATTCAACACATGATTCAAATATTTATTAAAATGTTAACACCAACATTGTTTCCCCCTCTCTAGCTGAATTTAGTATCTGGACCAGAGAGGCAGGTGCTGGCGGTCTGTCCATCGCTGTGGAGGGTCCCAGCAAGGCTGAAATCTCCTTTGAGGACAGGAAGGATGGATCCTGCGGCGTCTCCTACATAGTCAAGGAACCAGGTAAAAACATTTGTTGCCCCAAAGAGTAGAAAGACCCCAATTTTACATTTTTTCAAAGTGTTTTTTGTCTCTAAGCTGCTAAACTTTTCAATATTTATTTCATACTTCCTTACAGTTCATTTGTTGGTGAAAGTTAATAATCTGTCTGCTTCCCCAGGTGACTACGAGGTGTCAATCAAGTTCAACAACGAGCACATCCCTGACAGTCCATTCATCGTTCCAATTGCTACGCTGTCAGACGAGGCCCGCAGGTTCACTGTTACTAGCGTTCAGGTAAAATTACACACACATGCACAAAGAAAACCAAAGCCACATCAACATAAAAACAAAAACAACACATGCAGTCACAACATATCAGGTTTAAAAAACAGATTGCATTTAACATTGTTAGAGTAGCTGTAGATATTTCTGTCTAATAGCAGTTCGCCCTTGAAGTGTAATTTAACGCCAGAGTTGGAGCGATAATACTGTGATGCTGGCCAGTGATGAAGGGCTGGATTAACTGTCCCTTGCTAATGTTGGGCATCACAAGCTGTGCTATGTGTGGGCGGGCAGCGAGTCTTAGTGATTCTGTGTCTGTGTTGTCAATTGTGTCTCTGACTGAGAGGAAAACGGCGAGAAAACAGTGGGTGCAAGATAATGACTTCTTTATAGATACCTGTGACAGCTCACAATATTGCTCTCCGCGTTACAGATATGTGTTTTATTTGCTTTCAGTTTCCATTACAATTGCCAACAATGCTCCAAACATATATTTTTACCTGGCTGAAATGCCTCTTCAGAGTGCTTTTCTACCACTTGAAGCCGGATGAAGTGCAATATCAGACCAACGTTTACAATGTCGTACTGCCTCTTATGTCAGGCAGGACAGCTCGTATGCCTGTAGGGCAAAAACACTAAACGCCTCGCTCTAAACTATGACCTTTTCTGCCTCTTACACCCAACCGTTAAATCTATTCTAGTTCAGGCACGATGAGTCACACACTTTGTTTCCCTGGAGGTGCAGGCACACAAACAAACAAACACACGCACGCACATATATTCTGATCATATTCTTCCATATCTTTTGCAGGAGAAGGACTTGAAGGTAAATCAAGAGGCATCCTTCGTGGTGCAGCGCAATGGGGCTCGAGGTGTGGTTGACGCCAAAGTTCACACCCCCTCCGGCTCTTCTGAAGAATGCTATGTCACTGAGCTTGACAGCGGTACGCACCAACCTCCCTGTAGTGAAAAGTAGACTTCATTATATTCAGTTTCTCTTTTTTAGATCTGTCATTTAAGAGTACTTTACTCAGTTGTGTTGTTTGTTTTGTTCAGACAAGAATGCAATCCGCTTCATTCCACGGGAGAACGGAGTTCACGCCATAGATGTCAAGTTCAACGGATGCCACATTCCTGGAAGCCCCTTTAACGTGCGAGTGGGAGACCCGGGGCTGGTTGGAGACCCTGGCATGGTGACAGCACACGGCCCTGGGCTGCTGGGAGGGACCACTGGTAGGAATCACCACCACCACAAATTCCATTATGTTAAAAATGTAGCTGATGACGAAGCATGGCTTCACTGTAATGTTGTGCAATAATTAAGAAATCTTCTCATCTTTTTCTACATTGTAGGCGCGCCCTCAGAGTTTGTGGTCAACACCTGTAACGCAGGCTCTGCCACTCTATCGGTCAACATCGACGGGCCATCTAAGGTCAAGATGGACTGCCGGGAGTGTCCTGAAGGCTACAAGATCACCTACACACCCATGGCACCCGGCAACTATCTCATCACCATTAAATATGGAGGGCCACAGCACATAGTGGGCAGCCCTTTCAAAGCCAAAATCACAGGTCTGTTTGACAGTCACTCTCCCATCTGATCTGTGGATCTCACATGACAAGTGTCTCGATTATGAAACAAATGTTCCTCTGATAAAAGCGAGGAAGTCCGGAAAATGTTATGTCATCTTCGTTCCTCAACTCAGTGTATATTTTACACAAAAACTGTCTTTCCCTGGCACTGCAATGAAATACTCCTGCTGTCACTACTAGCAAATTCCCTTTTCATTTATTAATGCGACATAAAATACTTTCAAGAGTAAGAAAAACTCCCATGAGTGTAGGAAATTCACTTTATTGGAAAGTGGTATGAAATATTTTTCATTTTGTTCTCTAGTATCACAGACTGAGTCTTGATGACATTAGATAACCTCTCTCTGTTTGTGCTACAGGAGCCCGGCTCTCAGGGGGACACAGCCTCCATGAGACCTCCTCTGTATTGGTCGAAACTGTCACCAAGACCTCCAAAGTGGGCGGTGCTTACAGCTCCAGCTCCTCCTCTTCCACCACCTCAACGAAGCTGACATCTGATGCCAGCGTGGTGGTTTGTCGTGGAGCAGGGCTCTCCAAGGCTGTGGTTGGACAGAAAAACAATTTCACAGTTGACTGCAGCAAAGCAGGTGAGATTATCTGCCACTTAAAAGAAAAAATACTTTATATTCATACATTACCAACATAAGTCAAATATCTGGATGAACATCGGGCAGACACAAAAACAATTAACATTCACACGAGTCATTAGTTTGAGTCCTGTTTTTGGCAACCAGAGACTTTCAATCCTCTTTCCATCTCCAGAGCGATACATCTTGCTCTTCAGCGGCTTAATGCGCCACTATTCAGACATTTTTGGTGTTTGGTGCTGGGCAGGTAGCATACATTTTGTCTTGACTAAAAACAGGGTGGATGAGTATTGGTAAACGAAGCCTTACAGTTACAGGGTTTCATCCAAAACAAAGAGCTAAAAGACACTGAAATGCAGAGCTTTGGTGAACAGAATAATAATAATAATACATTACATTTATAAAGCGCTTTTCCTGGTGCTCAAAACGGAGATGGGTTTATCACTATGAGCAACACCTCTTGCATTATACTTAATCATTTCATCCATTGCTTGCATAAAATGTTTGATAAACACATCTTCAAGATAAAAATAACCCATTTGTCAATCATAAAATCATTAAACCCTCTATTACTTCTCATCCAGGTTCCAACATGCTGATGGTCGGGGTGCATGGACCCCAAGCCCCTTGTGAGGAGGTGTATGTCAAGCACATGGGCAACAAGCAATATAACGTCACCTACACCGTCAAGGACAAGGGGAGCTACACCGTCATTGTCAAATGGGGCGACGACAACATCCCCGGCAGCCCTTACAAGGTGGTTGTACCCTAAAAAAGAACTGCCCCAGTGCCACGTCCCGTCCCCTCCACTGACCCACAACCTTTCTCTCGTCCTGTGCACGCATCGATCCGGTTCTTCCTTTCCGGTGCTTCTCTTGCTCTTCAGCAGATTACAATTTGCTCAACATGCACTAAAACCTGCGGGGACTTTTGCTTACAGTTTTTTGATGTCAGAATATCTATTGTGCCAAAGTTTTGCATTAACTCCATGACATTTACAAGCATGCATCATCATTCAGCGGTGTAAAGGCAGACTGCGTAGTTTATGAGCCTTTGAGTGATGTTTTGCTCGGTCCATAACATTTCCTCTCTCTGTTCTGTTGTGTTGTAAACGAAGGTCATCATACATGACTGTTCAGAGATGTTGGAGTAATCAACAGTTTTAAAGTGTGATGCAATATGGTTTTGTATGGTTTAAGAATGAGATATTGATTTTTGTTATATTAACCTATTTTTTGGTAAGTCTTTGCAGACCTAATAAAGATTGAATTGCTAACTTTCCAGACAACATTGATTGCATTTATTTGACTCCTCACAGCGCTGGCAGAGCCTTTGCCAATTCAGCAGAAGGCATTTCTCACTCTTCAGATTTTTACAGTTTCATCATGCAGCTATTTTCTGACCACTGCTGGCTCTGCCTTCTGAGCAGCCCTCAGGATATTTTCTCCTGATCAAAGAGTTGCTCAAATGAGTATCTGACCGGTATTCTAAAAGATGGCTTCCAAGGCATTTAATATTCTGAGTGTGCCATGATACATTTCATATCATTTCAACATTACTGCTTAGTATTAGAGTGATGAAGCAATCCAGGACATTCAGTCATTTCAGTCCTCTCATTTACATCCTGTACTTGTGCAGATGCAATCACAAGATGGCAGCATAGTCAAGCTCTCTTATAAATCTACGGCTCAACAAAATACACCAGAACGAAATCTCCATTGTTCCCAGTGAAGATTAACTACTCCATCCTCAACACAAGGGAGCCTGCGGAGCATAGAAACCAGAGGCATCAGCCTCCATTGTGTGTGTAATTAATCCTGTTGGATCAGAGATGGGACACAAGTGGTTTCTGTTGTGGCAGCCTAGTAGGGTGGGGGGTGCAGACCCTGCTGTGGCTCAAATCAACCAGAAAGAAGGGAGTTTCAGCCTTATGCCTGTGTGTGTCCCTGTGCATATGTGTGTGTCATGACTTGTGTCCTCCATGCCCTGTGCATGTGTTCTGATGTCCTCTGCGTGTAATACCGACCTCAGTCCCCACAGTGAGTCAACCAGCCAGCCTCCACACGCTGACACACACCACCAGCACCAGTAAGAGTCTTCACAGAGAGGGGCCTATAATTAGGTGCTAATTTTCTCTGGTTCCACTGTGACATGATGCTGGGGGCCATGGCGAGGCAAGACAGAGTGAGCTGGTTCATTTGATGAACAGTGGCGAGAGCTTGACTCCGGACCATCTGGCCAAGTGGCTGCCACTGCTGTCCATGCTGACGATGGGACCTGGGAAGGGCCCTCCCACGTCAACCTGCTCCTCCGGACCGGGACCCAGGCGTCTGTCCACCACAACATGTTTATCTCAAGTGGCTGCCAAGTGAATCACGACCGTGTGGAAGATACAGCTCCTCGCTATGGAGACAGCATGCGATCAAGCAAGCAGCGAGAGGGAGGGTGGGTGATAGTGATGTAGGGGGGGAAAGAGGGAGGAGAGGGCAAACAGAGTGTGGGAGGAAGAGAGGGAGCAAGATGGATTAGAGGACGAGAATGGGATTAAAAGAATCCAGATGGAAGAATGAGAGACAGACAGGCATGCAGACACACACACACAAAAACAAACACAAAACACAGTACAATTGAGACAACCTAAAAACACACAGTGCTCCAAATTCATTTAAACATGGTAATGCAGTTGATAGCTTAACCTCAGAGCAATCATAAATGTTGGACTTAGTGAAATGGGTGATAACTTATTAAATCTGTTCTAAGGAGGATCAAGAGGGGGGGGG
>NW_011369100.1:760773-771104 GCF_000735185.1 Notothenia coriiceps | reverse complement strand
CGTGTGCCTTGGCAGTCTTCTGTCACCTAAGGCCTCGTTCCCCAGAGCCTGCTTCTGCTACCTTTGACCTTTATTTATCAATGCGGCCAGTCTCTTCAACTCAGATGGAAAAAGACACTGACATTCCTTGAAGCAGGTGAAAAAAAGGAAAACTGCTACGGCTGAGCGAGCAGTCAAACAAACCGCTAAACGAATGTTTGCACAAACAAATGGCCGCCTCGCTGGATTAATGAATGGACATGTAGAGAAAGTGAAGGGAGAGATCGTTGTAGGAATGTATCCATTCGGTTTTCATCTGAAACTGGGCCCTGGTACTTAATTGCTTCATGCATACAGTAGTTGATACACTGCATAATCAACCAAATACACTATATTTTGTCTGTATTGTGCAGAGGGCTGCATGTGCATGCGCAGGCCATTGATGAAGTTTGGATTCAATGAGAGGCGCCATGTAATGGAAAAGTTCATATCCGAGTGCTCATCGCTCCCCTTTAGAACAGATAGATACACACGGGACCAGTGAAAGGTGCTGTCCTGTGATTGAATCAGGAACATGTTGTGTTTTATTCATATAGAACAAAGATGAAATATTCATAGCAGAGTGTTGTTGCGATGCTTTCTTCTGTGTCTCTAACCTCTCATGTACACAAATCCTGATTAAAAATCAGACGGACTATGACCACAAATTGGTTCACTTCGCGTAGGAGCGTAAAAACAATGCAAATGGACGGGGGGAGGTCCCACTGGGCGTGAGCCGATTGTGTTCATGCAGCATGCAAATGTATGAAGCATGAAGCCGGTCCAACATACCCCAACCCAATACAGGCAAGCTGATATACTGCACTCTATAGAGGGATGGATTTCAGCCTCAGACGAGAGACGCATGCCAAAGACCGCCCCGAGATAGCACGTTCACCCTCGTGCCAGAGAGCAAGCACACACAAGATCACACACAATTCCTTTCATAGACATGCACCCACACATAAGCTGACCTGCCATTCATACTTTCACACACACACCAAGGCTGCACGACACACATGAAAAGAAAACAGCATGATACGAAATGTT
Source organism: Notothenia coriiceps (assembly GCF_000735185.1). Lineage (NCBI taxonomy): Eukaryota > Metazoa > Chordata > Actinopteri > Perciformes > Nototheniidae > Notothenia > Notothenia coriiceps. The sequence continues at coordinate 770,036 of NW_011369100.1, read as the reverse complement.
TTGGCTTCATGAGGTGAGTGAACAGCAAAAGCCCCAGGCAGGGGACAAGATTGGAAAGGATAGCCTTTCTTTCGAATGAGAAAGGTATGCTCACACTTCTTTTGTGGAGCAGCAGGGACGTGTCAGGGGCAAAGTCCCCATGTCTCCATCTCTAATTGGAGCGTATCCCTCTGTCCTGTCCCTATCACACTATGGTGGAAGCAGGATGCTATGCTAATGGGTACCCCCCCCCATTGAGTGCTTGTCCTTGATATGCTAGGTTGAGGGTGGCCCACGCTGAGGGTAGACTGCAGATTAGAGGCAAATCAGAAGATTTGTTTGTCCTCTCTAAGCGGGACGGGACATTCAAGGAGAGAGACCAGCCATGGCTGTGATGGAGTGGGTAGCCCGGTGCGACAGATGTGTGTTAGTGTGACTGATGTGTTCTGGGTGAACGGGCTCTGCTGGGTCACCGACACCTGGAGAAGGAACATAAGCCCGTCCAAGAAATGTCTGGGCATACTGATGCTGTGTTTGTTTGGATCAATGTCCAAAAGGCAAACAGCTGAGCCAAAGGTAGCTTTGCGTGATAACACCTCTGGAGAAGATTTAGGGGAAGATAACGATGTTGTAATTACCTGTGCAAAATTGGAACTGTGGATGCTCAATGAGCTATAAACAAGGTTACTCCGGTCCCCTTGGGGTAATTGTTTCAAATGCCTGCAACAGTCTGGTCCAGTGATGGTGAAATTGGAAGGGGTGGTATCCTGTAATTTCTCAGATCACTGAAGCATGTCGTCTGTGTGGGTTGAAACTCAGGCTGATTTAAAATGGAGGCATAACTTTGTGTTCCCTCTTCCTGTAAGAGTCAAAGTCATTGGTCCTCATCTGCTGTTAACCCGGAGATGATAGGAGCCTGTGGGTCACTGAACAAAACATGCGCTTCTTTTTACATTTCAGTGAGCATGCCAATTCCCATTTATTTCTCCAGTCACGGCCGGAGTGCTTTCCATAAATATCTTGAATTAGAATATGTGCACAGGTGGTTAAATCTATGTTAACTTGGATAGAAACAGCTTGCTTGAACAGAAATACATCTTATTAGATGCTACTTGCCGATGAGGCAGTCTGCTAACATTAACATAATGGAATTCAAGGCACACTCACAGAAATTCACTAATTCATCACACCATCAGGACAAGCTAAACAATGCGGTGGCCCTTGAGCATCGAAAAGGGCAACGTGTTTCCAAATATTAAAACAGATTAACCGTTTACAGCCTAAACAAGTGCTGGTCTTAATTTCTGAATATTTTTCCAAGCAGACTGCACTGCAGGGGGAGAAGTAGTGTCCGTCATGCTGGTTTGACCATAGGAAAGATCTTTATATCTTCTCCTCCACAGCCCACATCACACCATGTAATGGTGAAATTCAAAGCGACGGCCTGGTGCTGTGATCTCCCTCTGATTTACATTCCTTCTCTGCAGTTTGTCCTTTGTATCTGACTGACTCACTGTAATGCATGCATCAGTGAGAGAGCCACAGCTAGTTGTTTTATCAAAGTTTGATTATAATACAGTCACCACCTTTTATATGTAACAACCTAACACAGTGTATGCTGTTAGATTGGAAGATGACAGGAATCACAATAAATGTGCTGCAGCAAATTGATGCTTGGAACGTCATTTAGACTGCTGCATGAGGAAATATAATATAATGCATTGTTGCCGTGTGCAAGTCAAAAGGTGTACATAGATTAAAACGCCCACACAGATGGACACACACACATGCACACAGACACACATGCACACACACACACACACACACACACACACACACACACACACACACACACACACACACACACACACACACACACACACACACACACACACACACACAAGTTATTTCACAAGGAATCCTTCTCTAAATGCATGTGTTCCAGGCACTCTGTCTTCTAGATGTGCTCTCAGCTAGTGATTAATAATGTGTTTCTTACATTATTCAAAATCTTTAAACTAGATCACTCTTTGTAATCATGGCTATTACATTATCATATAGGTTCAGGCCACATGAAAGTCACGTAGGCTCATCTCGGGCCCCATGAGCTTAATTAAGCATGTTGTCTTTAGTGTGTGTTGGTTTGCTGCAGGCTACTCTTGAAGACGTGATGTCCAGGAATGTCATTAACATTTTATGTATATCAGACATCGAACGCCACATGCATACAATAGACATGTCATTACTCAAGAGTGGAAAGATAAAAGTAGAAGGATGTTTAGTTTGACTCATTGGAAAGACTGAAGGACAAATGTTATGACAGAAATGATCATGGCTTATGATCATATAGGAAATCAATCCATGAACATTTAATGAAAGTGGGCTCTGTTCCATATAGAGGATCCTATAATTACTGCATCAAATATCACATGGTGACATTTAAATAGAAGATATGAGCCTATATTGTGCCTCTAAGCATCATTAAAGTCCCAGTCAGTAGATTTTAAATATATATAAAATACAGGGATTTACACATGCGGAATTGATGATTTTAACCAAATTATGGAAAAATAAAATGTTTGTTTAGAAGTGATTATTACTTTGGAGAATGCTTAGCACTCTTTGTCTTATTGCTTTAACGACCTTTCTGCTATCACTTTGTCACTGCTTAGCACAAAACAGCCTACAGGCAGAGTTTACTAGCTGGCGACGATCAGTAACAGAGACGAACAACAGCATTCGTACTGTACATAAGTAATTTAATTTAGAATGGCTAAATGATGTTGAAAAGATTGGGTAAGGGGGGGCTTATGTTGGCCAGACAGCGGTGTGGTTTGGTCTCACCTTGATGAGTTTCCTGCTCTTCCACCCCTTCAGGTAAAAATCTATTATTTTGTTATTGTGAGGGATGGTGCCAACAACAGAGCCACCATGTCTCCCAGCTCAGAAGAACAGAGTTTGGGGGGAAGGTCAGGAGAACTGAGACAACGGATGAATAGAGGGTCAGAGACACCTACTGCGCAGGTGATGTGATTGAGTTAGTGAGGTAGAGAAGCCTGATCTTGCTCATGAACCCGATTTATAAAAACTTCTTAAGTCGTGGCAAAAAGCAGGTTATTTATTATAAGACGCTGGTGGAGACCAAATCAGGACTACAAGGAGAGTGATTAGAATAACATTCGGATGACCAGACAAATAACTTCAATGTACGCAAATGGTATATTATAAATAGACAACAATTTGCTAATACATTATCTTAATAAGGTACAACTATTTCAGGGTTGTGAATACTAAATGTGTTGCTGCCCCCAAGTGTCAAAGGCTTTTTTAAGTCATCAGTTTTAACTCCATGTCAGAATAAAGGGATGTTGTCAGGTTTTTTATAAGGCATTATAACATGGATCAAGGTGGTAATGTGATGTCAACCAGCTTTGAATTTCATTTACACCTGAAGCCTCATTGTCATGTGCATACATTGGCCCGGCCCCTAACCAACATTTAAAGGAAGAGGGGATACATTTTCCCCACTGCTGTCCTGTTAGACTAAATATTTCAAATCAAGCAGAAAAACAAAAACGTAATCTTGTTCATTTGAAAAGGATAATAAACCCAGTGTAATAGGCATTATATGCAGTATACAAATGAGTGGCAGCCCTTTTCTTGGCTTCTAGGTGTGTGAAAAGAGAGAGACAGGGAACATTTGCGTGTGCTGATGTGAATGCCCATGTGTTGTCTGTTTATGTGTTTATGGATTTGTAACTCCAACGGGGGATACCATTTTGTCTGTTGTGATCCAGTCCCAGCTGTGTCTCATTAACTGCTGTCATTTTAATCCTCTTAGTCAAATCCCATAATTTTGTCCATCAACAAAAACATAAGCAACAGGGCAACGATCAAGCTATCCAGTTTCAGCCTTTCAAAATGGAGCAAGTCTAGATAGATTCAACACTAGTTAATTTACATCCAACCTGATGTTACGTAAAACAATCGGGATGTCCTCCCTTTACATTTTCATCAACTACTTGGTGCAAAGCTGCTGCTAATCTGATTTGGACTCTGCAGAATTCTGAGAAGTGAAAGGATTTCTTGTTTTTAGCTTTTCTCATCTGCATGTTCTCTGGGGAGGATATCAGTTTGGTTACGTTACATTACGTACCACTCCAGATTCAAATTCTAGTTTACCCATGTGGATTTTTTTGAAAATGAATGACTGATTCAGTCTCTGCCTCCCCGTGGCCCGACAGTCCTCTTCCCCCCGTGATGAAAGCTATTTTCTTCTTTCCTCACACTGACAGCTGGTGTGTGCTGCACACCAGCAACACTTCAGCTCAGACCAGCTCTATGTATAGATCCCCGTCATTGAAAAAGCTTATTTTAGTGGCTCTTGCTGCTATGAATATATGTGCAACATTCTGCCTGCTTTATTTCCAACGCAATTACCTCCTTCTCTCCAAATGAGTCTAATAATGCTGCAATGCGCAACCTCTTCAGGGTACATAAAATCCAACTTCTACCCTGATGAGAAACACGACATGATTGTCCAAATGTCAAGCTGTCCCTCGAGAGGCATTGTAATGTACACAGAGCTTGTGGTTGGTTTTAATTGTGACATTTATGAGATGTGGGAGAGCAACATTTGTGCTCACGTTCTCCTGAGCCAAAGCCAGCCAGAGGATGCTTATTTTCCTGAATTGTCCATTAATTGTGCGTACAACTGGTGAATCGATCCGTCAGGTACTATTTTCCCGAGCTGCAAATTAGTTTCCTTGGAAGCTGTTAGACTAGGTATGAGAAGGTTGCAGTGTGTATGGTAATACCACAGTGTTGCCATAGCTTCCCATGATGCCTATAAAGTTCAAATCACCACATTGCAATTATCATCTATTCTTCAGTGTACGGCTGCCCGTAGTGACTGCCTCCACCAGGAGAGTTAGGGCAAGCTTCACTGCTTTATTCTCCCGTATGTCATCCTGGGCTGAAAAACAAGATTAAATTGGTTCTGCTCAACTATTTGCTGTCAGCTAAAAGTAGATGGTTCAGCCTCAGAGAAAAAGGTATCCTGTGAATCTGCGATCAAACATTCAATCAAACAGACAATAAAAGCGTCCGTGAACATATGCACCGTGGATGCAGATGCACTCGCACAAGCTCGCACTCGCAACACAAATAAAGCGAAGAAATTCAAAGGCAGATTCAGAAAGCACTCACAGAGAGGATTGCATATGCTCATACACAAATGTGAACACACACACTCAGTAAACACACACTGGGCAAAACACACAAGACCACACACTCAGACATTAGTGGCGTTTCAGAAGTCTGTCATTTCTTGTTTGGAAGATCTGAAGGCACAGGCCGGATTTGTGACCTTTGTTGTGACTGTGAGGCGTGTTTCCCCCTCTTTGGAGAAGATGATTAATTTCTGTTATTTACATTACTGCCCTGAAGGCTCCTCAATAGGCCTCACACATTTGTCATTTCCACTGCACTGTTTTTCAAATGGAAATGAAATAGAATGTGCAGCCTCCTGGGTCCTCCTTACCGAGACTCTTTTAAGCAGAGAAGGCGCAGGGAAAAAAACTGTATTTGCTCATAATAAAACAGCCGTGTCAACATGGCGCTGCAGCAGTCACACAGAGCGAAGTCTTTTGGCTCTAGTAAACAACAGAATAATGTTGAGAGCTATTAGATGTTTTGTGTTTGCCATTCCCATACTGCGCTTGCTTAATTAGAGCTCTGATTGGATGGGCACAGTCCATAAAGCAGCCATAACACTGGTTCAATCCAGCTGCGGATCTGCACTGCTTTTTTAATGTTAGTTTCTAGCCTGCAGGAACCATGGCATCCCCAGATGTCTGTGTGTGTATTCCCAAATCCATGCAGCAAGCACACACACCTATTCGTGAAACACCTAGTGAATTTATGTTCACCCTGTTCGCACTTCCTCCTCTTCCTTTCTTCCAACAGTTCAGGGCTTATTTCTTTCACCTCCTGGGAGTGTGGCAATGGAGAAAAAGAAAAGTGAGAGGAGGAATCAGGGAGTTAAGGGGAAAGTGAGAAAGACTTGAAGGTGTCCTCAGAGCGCTTTTGCTTTATGGAAAACGCTGCGGCTAATCCTCTGAGTGTCACTTCCCCCCCTGCATCCTAAATAAGAACCTTTTTGTAAGGTAAGTACAGACACTTCCCAAGACGTGACTATGCCTCCCCCCTCATTTCCGTTGCTCAACCTTGGAACAACAAAAAACACTAACAATCAACTGCAGGAGCTTTGGTTTATCGTGACCATCATTAGCATTCACCAACACAATTACACGTTTTATGAAGAAGCACAAAGTCACTGTTCTCATCGGACTAGCTGAGTTACACGAAAATGGTCTGATTGGAAAACAGTAGCCACTAATGAACCATATATGAGTTATGGTCATTTATGCTTATCGGACACACTATACACACCTCGTTCTATGTTATTCAAACACATTATTTTCACAATGAGAAAGGCTGGCATCAGTTCCCCTGGGTTGAATTACTACAGCTGGCCTACAGCTGTGATCATAACTTAACATCTCCATAATGGGCTCCGTCCTCTAAGTAAGCTGACCTGTTAGGCCTGGGACTGCTTGACGGCAGTAATTACACATGTGAGCCATTTAAATGAGCATGATTAGCCAGTAACAAGCTAAAAGAGTGAAAGGAGGTGATTAGACAACTGCATGCTGATTCATCCGCCAGTGGGAACACCCTAAAACCGCTGCAGGTGAATATTTGTGTTGCTTTATGTCGTAATAGTTTCTTTAACGATGTTTATACTCATGCTGGGTAAGCCCAACCATAATGACAGTCTCGCATTGAAATAAAATGTGGTTTACTACTATAATTTAGACAGAAGGCACAAAGGCACAATAAAAAGGAAGTGTTTTTAAGCAGCTGTGTGTTCTGAGAGAGGCAGTTCAGAAAGTCAAAATCTATTTAATATCAGCAGTTCAGATTGGGTTGCTCACCTTGTGTTTATTTCAGTCTTTTGTTTGATTTAACCACAAGCTTATGATGTCAGTGTAGCCCCTGAGCACGATCAAAGCCCCAGTATTGCCATCTGGTATGTTTTCCCTTTGCAAATAAAGGACCCCTGGCTTAGCATATCAAAATATTGCACTTTAATGTGGCAGGTTTATTTATAGAATGAAGGATTCATAATTATTTTAGTATCAAAAGATATGCTGTATTGTGTCATTCTAAAGCTTGTATGTGCTACTCACCATTAATATCTGACACACTGCTGCAGGCTCTTCACCATGTTTTTCTGAGAAACAGTCCAGTTGCCAGTGTTTTAATAATATTACCTGTCCACATTTTTTCCGTCAAAACATGCCTTTGAAATCAGTTTCTACAGCCAACATTCTACATGTGCACAATTCTATAAATCCCCATGAAACAAAGAGTTCTACCAGTGGTCGTCTGATCATTTTAAAGAGAGCTGCAGAACCAAACGACCAGTATAAAGCGCAAGAGGAAAAATCAGCCACATTTCATCTTGAATGCCTGGGGTGACTGATCTGCCCTGTAGATGGAGAGAACCACAGAGTGTGACTCTACTGTTCTCTATTGCAGGAAACCAAATACCATCAAACGTTGCATAAGTAGAACATGACATCAAATTAGGCTCAGTGATTAGTGGCCTTAGAAGAGGTCAGATATAAAGCAGGACACATCTCCAGTAAACGCTCACAAACGCACATATCCATGCCCAAACATATACGTTCGATAATGATCCTTCACTCAGCTTGAAAAACTTCTGCAGCAGCAGGCCAGTTCCAGCAGCCATTGCCATTAATAACATATTAAAGATGTATGCCTGCTTTAAAATTATAATATTTTTGCAGGGGCTCAATTTGAAATCCATCACGGGTGTGGGGGGCTCATTACAAGTACGTAGCCGAGGAATTATCGGAACATGGCCCTTTGCTGGCTGTCTGTCATTACAACATTGTCAGATGTGCTTTGGCTAGGAGGGCTGTTAAAAGGGAGCACGGGGACTTATCTGCTCAGCTGTAAAATGATTTTCTGTCTCCTCAAGAGATACCGGGAGTGTGTGTGGGGGGGTATCAGTGATCTGAGAGTAATTAAGATATGGGCTCACATCACACAAGGGCTTTGCACGTGGGAGACGAGCTGATAAAATTGAACGTGAAATATTTGAGTTTAAAGGGGGACTTTGATTAATTACAAAACTCTCAAAGGACGGTCCACCCCCTCTTCAATTGAACTGCCATGCAATGGCAGCTGCTCTCGAGCAGATGACCTCAACACCTCCCCTCTATCTTAATAGGCAGGTTATCTCCTTATTCGTTGCAGCTCACACGTTAATTTGCTATATTGGTCATTCTGCAAGACTGAAATACATCATTATCTTTGTATCAAGCTGTTTCATGTAAAGATTTGTTTTAAAGGGTAAGACAATTGTTTGCTGAATGGAATTTCAATTGGGTTTATGAAGCATAACCTCACTGGTATTTTCACCGCAGACTCTCGTCACAGGATGGTGCTTACCAGTGTTTCCGCCAGACCAGGGCTGAGAGGGCGTCCACCCAGAGAAGGGGGGGGTGCTTGAATTTTGAGTTGAGCTGTCCCTTATAGATACTGTATTTTTACGTTAGTGAGCCGGATCATTTGGCTCGGCTCTCTTAAAGCGCCGGCTGTTTCGGCCATGGATATATATAAACACTAGATAACTCACCCGCGCTGCTGGCCAATGGAGACCGACGTTGCCACTTGGCCGCCATCTTGCCACAGGCAGTTCTCTCATGCATAACATTATGGTTTACTATTTAAATAACCATAGCTTGCTTAATTTTCAACCAATTTTCAAACGGTTTGGTTTTTTATAAACATCAAAGATGTAGTTATGATACTGCATACTTATAATCGTGGACTTTCATATGAAAATAACATTAAGCAGATAAAGCAATAGCTATACACACACACACACACGTATTTATATTAAATATTTGCCGGTGTATATATTTCCATTTATTTTATTATATTGTTAATATTTAAAATAAATTATAAATAAATTATAAAATTAAAATTACATTATTTTATATATAAAAATCGGTCTCATGTTACCACTCTGTAAGCCAAGAGTTGTTAATTTAGCAATGCCTTAGCTTGAAGAACAGGGACACAACTAATGACAATAGCATATGTTGGTATATTATTTAGATATTCACACCTTTATCAGAAGAACCAAACCAACATAAAATGAGCTCACAGACAGGCCAGTTCTGTCT